>NW_027499722.1:0-82918 GCF_021521415.1 Bidens hawaiensis | reverse complement strand
TGACTGGAACCTAGCACACACACACACAGCAAACATGATATCTGGTCTTGTTGCAGTCAGATACATCAGAGATCCAATCTTGGCTCTGTATTCATGCTCATCAACTGACTCCCCCTTTTCATCAGCTATCATCTTTTCTTTGGTGTCCATTGGAGTTGAAGCAGTCTTGTAATCATGACAGTTGAACTTATTCAAAATGTCCTTGCACATACTTAGTTTGGTGAATGAAGATCCCTTCAGCCTTTTGTTGAACTTGCAGCCCTAAAAAGAAGTCCATTTCACCCATGGAACTCATGCTGTACTTGGACTTCATCACCTCTTCAAACTCCAAACATATATTTTCATTTGTAGATCCAAAGATGATATCATCAACATAGACTTGTAAAAGCAACAAATCTGACCCTTTTCTTTTGTAGAAGGGTGTCTTGTCAATGGCCCCCCTTGTGAAACCATTTTCAAGTAAATGTGCTGATAGCTCATCATACCATGCTCTAGGAGCCTGATGCAATCCATAAAGGGCTTTGTTTAACTTATACACCCTGTTTGGATACATAGGATCCTCAAAACCTGGTGGTTGAGCCACAACACTTCTTCATCAATCTTTCCATTTAGGAATGCAGATTTAACATCAAGCTGGAATACTCTTATGTTCTTTGAGGCAGCATATGCAAGGAAAATTCTTATGGCTTCTAGTCTTGCAACTGGTGCAAACACTTCCTCAAAGTCTATCCCTTCTTCTTGAAGACATCCCAGTGCTACAAGTCTTGCTTTGTTCTTAATCACCAAACCCCTTTCATCCCTTTTGTTTCTGAACACCCATTTGGTTCCAATTGCATATCTGTCATGTGGCTTGTCAACAAGATCCCACACATGTAAATCTCTAAACTGGGCCAATTCCTCTTGCATAGCTTCTACCCATCTATTGTCTTTTAATGCTTGAGCAATATTCTTTGGTTCTAATTGGGATAGAAAGCAAGAGTACAGACAGATGTTTGCTATCACAGAATGACTCCTTGTTACTCTTTCATGCAAGTCACCAATGATATTTTTAGCAGGATGATACTTTTCAACAGTAGGAGTTTGTATTATCATATTTGTAGACAAATTTGTGTCAAGATTTGATTCATTAAGTTCAGCTTCTTCAATGATCAAATCAGCTTCTGCATCATGAAACTCTGGTGCTTCATCATTGGTTTGTCCTGAAGTAGATGCACCATTGTTTCCCATATTCAAGCTTTGAAACAAGTCTTGAAGTCTTGCTGTGGAAGCATTCTCATCTTCATTTGATTGGTTGCATGTGTCACTCCCATTCTGAACATGATCATTTTGTACATTTGGATTGTCCTTATTGTTTACTTCCTCATCTTGTTCAATGGCATTGCTTGAGGAGCTTTTCATAAAAGTATATTCCTTTTCTTTTCTTGCAACCTTTTTCCACAACTCTTCCAAGTCCAGTTCTTTCTTCTTACTCTCTTCATCATGTGTACTGGTCTTGTAGAATGAATCATCAAAGTCTTTAGAATAAATCTTGAATGACTTTATTAACTTTTCATGATCAAACAGCCGACTGTGTTGAATTGATTTTCATTAAAAATGATGTCAGATGACTCTATCACACTCATGTGATCTTTCACATAAACTCTGTATGCCTTTGAGTGAGTAGAATATCCAACAAAGAAACAATCTAGTGACTTAGTTTGAAACTTGTTCAAATAATCTCTAGTGTTCAACAGAAAACATTTGCAACCAAAGGGCTTGAAAAACTTGATGTAAGGCTTTCTATTATTGAAAATTTCATATGGAGTCTTGTTATGTCTTTTGTTTACAAGTACCCTATTCTGAACATAACATGCTGTATTGATTGCTTCAGCCCAAAAAGTGACAGGCAGATTTGCATCAGTCATCATGGTTCTGGCAGCTTCTATCAAAGTTTTGTTTCTTCTTTCTGCCACACCATTTTGTTCAGGAGTTCTAGGAGCTGAGAATTGTTGAAATATTCCTTTCTTTGTGCAGAATTCTTCCATAACTCCATTTGTGAACTCTGTACCATTATCACTTCTCATCATTTTGACTTTCTTATTCAGCTTGTTCTCAATCATTGTAACACAACCAATAATCAACTCAGCAGACTCATCCTTGGTACTTAGGAAATAGACCCAAGTATATCTAGAATAGTCATCAATGATCACCAGACAATATCTTTTCTTTCCAATACTTGGCACACTCACAGGACCAAAAAGATCCATGTGAAGTAACTCAAGTGGTTGATCAATTGAATTGATGAACTTTGTCTTATGAGTAGACTTGTGTTGTTTTCCCTTTTGACATGAGTCACAGTGATCATCAAACTTAAATTCTCTTGTAGGTAAACCAATCACATGTTCACCCTTGACCAGTCTATTCATGTTTTTTAAGTTTACATGACACAATTTCCTATGCCACAATTTTGATTCATTTTCAGTGGCTTTGGAGATAAAACATGCACCACCTCTTGAAATGGTTTCTTTCATATTTAACTCATATAAGTTGCCATATCTGGGTGCCATCATCATAATCATCTCAGGTGGAATTACAAACTCAGGTTTTAAGATGAAACAATGAGAATCATCAAAACTAACTTTGTAACCTTTATCACACATATGTGATATGCTCAGAAGATTGTATTGAAGTCCCTCAACATGAAACACATTATCAAATGACACCTTTCCATTTGTCAAGATTCCTTTTCCCACAATTTTTCCACCATTTTCATCACTCCCAAAGGCAACAGGACCTTCATATTTCTCTTTATAGTTCACAAGTGACCTCTTGTCACAAGTCATGTGCCTAGAACAACCACTATCCATATACCATATATCATTCAGTGGAGTGGCCTGTTCCTGCACAAAGAGAAATTTGATTAGTTAAGTGATGAAGTGCAAGCTTCATCATCATGCAACTCATCAGTGTCATTTTCAGTGGTAGCTTGGGAAGTGAGTGTTGTAGGTTTAGGATATGCATGAGTGATCTCCAGATTATCAGAATGATCAGTTTCATAGCCACATTCTCTAGGTGTTTTGAAAAGTGAAACTGAACATTGAGGCTCAACTGAGTCAGTGACATTCTCTTTCAAGACATAGTCCTTTGTTTCTGAGTAGTCTCTTATATCAGTCACAGCTTCAATTTTGGTTTCTGTTTGAGGTTTCCAAGTGAAACCTTGTGGTTCATATCCATGTTTCATCAAGAACTTCTTTTCACCAGTCAGTTCATTTGGTTTTATTCTTTGATAAATTACTTTTCTTCTTGTCTTCTCACTATTTGATGATTCTTGAGACTCATCAGACTTAACTGATTCAAAGTCTTGATTAATCTTCAATAACTGATTTTTCTTCTTTGTCATCTTCTTGTGCTTCTGTGGTGACTTACTTCTTCCTACAGTCTCAGTTACTTGTTTCTTTTCTTTGATTTCAGCATTCTCTTTAATTCTTGACTTCTTTCCACACAGATTTCCTTTTCCCACATACATTTCATACTTCTCTTTGTACAGAACAAAGTCTTGACCATACATTTTTCCATCTGGTACATGAAATGGTTTGAGTTTGAATCTCTCATAGCATGAATCTGTGTGGTGACCATATTCATCACACCTTTTGCACCAAACCTTTCCTTTGAAGACTTCATGTTCTTTTGGTTTCTTGAATCTTTCACTTAGCTTAGGTGTATTGACTCCTAAAGTCTTCTGATTTTTCAAACCATCAAAGTCAATTGAAAAAGGAACAAATTCCTCAATCTTGATGTCTTGTCTTTCAGCATTGCTTTTGACAAAGACAATCTTCTTCATAATCATAGGTTCCTCATCACTGCTTTCTCTAACCCTTGACTGTCTTTTCTCATATTCTTCCATTGTCTCCACTTCTCCAACATCCAACACTTCATGACTAGAAAAGATTGGATAAACTAGGATAAAGTTTTCTGTATCAGTCTTTTCATTCACCTTCTTCTTCTTGTTGTTATGCTTTATCCTATTCAATACAGTCTTGCTTGGTGGTCTGACTGCATTGTAGTTTATCTTCCTCCTTTCACAGATGTCAAAAGAAACATGTTCTCTTTTCATTTTATCATTTTGCTTCTTTAATCTTGTTGTGACTGGTGGATACTTTGGAAGTTTATCAACAGATTTAGGTTTCTTGTATTTTCTTCCTCTTCAGCAGTTTTGATTTCCTTTTCACTAATTTGATCACTCAAATCACTCAAATTATCTTGATCCAATTCATCTAAATTAAGGTCATCCTCAGAGACTTGAACTCCAATTGACTTTTTCTCTTTCACTTCTTTCTTAATCACAAACTCTCCATCTTCATTTACTTCTACCTTTTTGTACAAATCAACAAATTTTTCTCTGTCTTGAAAGACATCTTTGAATTGTTGTAAGTATGCATCTCTTTTCTCTTTGTCAAATTTAGGTATAAAGTTGTTGTTGAATGGAGGTGGAACTGTTTTGTATTTGTCCTGTTCTTTCACTTGATTCAGTATTCCACATATGTTGCTAGTTGAGACCAAATTCTTCAGAAATTCAGTTTCAACCTTTAGTCTTGTGTTTTGCACCTTTTCTTCAACCAACATCTTCTTTAAACCATCAATCTCAGTGATGTATCTGGTTTGAGTTCTGTAGATGATCATGCAATCATCTTCAAGTCTCTTAATCTTTTCATCACTAATCATTTCACTTGCCTCATACTCATTTATGATACTTTGCTTTCTAAAACACTCACCTTCCAGCTTGCCTACTTTTGTTTTTAGTTCACTGACAAGTTCATTTAAATCAACTGTAGGAGCAGAGTGTACCTGAGAAGATGATCCCTTTTCTTTCTTAATTATGGCCATGAATGCCACATTTGCTTTCCTGATATCATCTGCAATGTCCTCTTCATGACTGCTCCAATCAAAACTTCCTTCATGTTGTGTATTCACTGCCACATTTCCTTGATTTCTGATCTGATTTTGATTTGCTGGAACAGTGTTGTTTGGAACATTTTGAACAGCTTGAGGGTTTTGATTGTTATTCATTTGAAAACCTTGATTCTGTTGCATACTTTGTTGTTGATTATTCATATGGGACTGAAAGTTGTTGAAGTTTGGGTTGTAGTTGTTGTTGTTGAAGTTGTTCATTTGATTGCTGTTGTTGTTGAATCTTGACTAATTTTGTTGGTAATGCTGCTGACCTCTTGGTTGATTCTGTTGATATTGATGCTGACCTCCTGGTTGTTGATTCTGAAATTGATTTATCTGAAAATTTCTTGGTTGATTGCATTCTCTTGCAAAACAACAACCTAGTTGTTGTTGTTGAAGTTGTTCATTTGATTGCTGTTGTTGTTGAATCTTGACTAATTTTGTTGGTAATGCTGCTGACCTCTTGGTTGATTCTGTTGATATTGATGCTGACCTCCTGGTTGTTGATTCTGAAATTGATTTATCTGAAAATTTCTTGGTTGATTGCATTCTCTTGCAAAATAACCAGGTTGCTGACAATTGTAGCATATTGCTTTTGACTTGTCAAACCCAATCCTGTCATTAGGACCAGAAACCAGAGTTCTACCAGTTCTGTTATACAGCCTTCTACTTCTCAAACCCAACATGGCAGCTTGCCATTTCAAATCCATGTCTTCTAAGTCATCTGCATCAATTTGTTCTAAATCATCTTGAACCACACTTGTGTGAATCATGTTCTTTGCAATAAATGTATATGACTCAGTGAACATAGACAACAAAGCTTGTGTCTCATTGTTTTGAACATGTCCTGTTACAGGGTTAGTAACATTTCCACTAGACATAGAGGCAGAGTCAGAATCATCAATTAGTTGCACATTGAACCTCTGCTAATTTCCTTGAGTGCTTGTGCTAACCCCAATGAAAGATTTTGGAGTCATAACATTATGTTCAGCTGGTTCTTCTATGATGGGAATTTGTTGTTGGTTCTTTGTTGACAGGTTTCCCATAGGGGCAATTAATGCATTTGAAACATTGAAGCTTGGTCTATCTTCCTTAATCATTTCATTCTCAATCATTTCAAGTTCAGCAGCTTGAAGAAAAATACCACATCATCCAATTTCAATTCATTGAAATTCTACTTTTGAAGGATGAATTTGCAAGCAGTATACCATTCTTTTGGCATTGAGTTGAGTAACTTCGTATTCAAGTCAAAATCAGTCATTACATAATCAGTTGGTTCTCAACTCATTCACAATACTCAGAAAACGTTCTAGTATTGATTTCAACCTTTCTCCATCCCTATATTTGAATCTTTCCAACTGTTGCTTCAATCTTTGCTTCTTTATGTTTTTCAGTTCAGAGTTCCCTTCATACACCTCAAGGATGGCATCATACATTTGTTTGGCAGTTGTGTGATGAGCCACCTTGGTCAGTATCTCCCACGACAAACCTAGCTTAATCATAGCCAAGGCTTTGTCATCCACCTTTCTCATCTTTTCTCTTACTGCAGCAGTTGTAGTAGCATTTGCACCTTCTTCTACAATAGTTTGCGGACCATTCTTTGTTGGGTCAAGAGTTTGACCCAAATGAGGAGATTTGACCTAAATGAAGAATATTGAAGATTGGAATCTTCTCAACCTTCTCAGAAACTGCTAAGTATTGAACCCGGGTACACCTTGGACCTTCGAGTAAGCTTTTACTTAGCCGAGTACGAGATTTTGCCTTCCGGGCACGGTTTACTTCAAATAATCTTCTTAAGTGGATATCCGAGCAAGGTATGCTTTTTAGTGATTTCCGAGTAAGGTTCATCTATTTGGCATATCCGAGTAAGGTTCACTTTGTCAAGCAGGGTTGTTCTTCAAGACCGAGTATTTTACTCTTCCGAGTAAGGTTTGGTCAACCAAGTCCAAGAAGCCAAGTAATTGGAAGACCGGGCAAGGTATTCTTTAATAAATATGGTCCGAGTATACTTGATGAGTTGATGAAATATCTCTAAGTCATATCGAGTAAGGTTCTGCTCAAGTAAGATATGTACTCCCGAGTACGCCTTATCAATAAGTTGTTTAACTGACAATGAGCCGAATAGGATCTTAGAAGAACAAGGTTGCTCGTAAGGATTTGTCGAGCAAAGTTTGATAAGTCCAAAAAGATTGAAGTCTACTCGGTGAATATTTTACTTGGTAAAATATTCTTTAAGTAAAGTCTACCCGGAAACTGATTCCGAGTACATTTCTATGTTTACCAAGTCTGAAGGAAGGCCGAGTACACTGCGTACTCGGAGACTGAAGTTTAATGAAAAGCCTACCCGGAAGACTTGTTTTACACTTAGTATAATTTTTGAATATGTAAATTGAATATGTACTATCGGATAGGGTTTCTAGAAGGAATGACAGCTGTCCTAGGTTGGCAGGCCTATAAATAGAATAATTAGGGCACGCCGCCAAGAAAGCGAGACACGAGATACAGAGAGGATAAGACCGACACATTAATTAAGAGAAAATTTTTTTGGTGTGACGGCTGTCCTAGGATTCCTCCTAAACCCTAATCGATTATCCTTTTGTATGATTAACGTTATATAAATGGAAATCTTTTGAGTGAATCCTTCGTGTGTCTTCGTATTTTGAATATTCACTGCAACCGTATGTTTGTTATTGATTCCGCCTTTAACAAATGGTCATCTTTCTAAACATAGTAACCCGTCATTAACTCGCTTGTCAACACGATTAATTTTGTGTGAGTTATGACATGATTGATTAAGATCCGATCCGAAACGACCTGACAAGTGGTATCAAAGCTTGTTGCTGCTATTTTTAGAAAGATTGTTGCTGATTAAGTTTTGAAGAAGAATGACGTAAGCAGACCACTGTTCGATTGATTTGTAACGTCAGAAGCTCTGTTCTTCATTTTTCTTCCAGATCTACAAGTTTTAGGTGTTTTCTTTTCCTTATTTCACTTAAAGCTTTGATTTTTATTGTTGAATCTTGTTCTATTCATATCAGACACCTCAGATCTGATTGTTTTAATCTACTTTTGATAAGATCTTAACTTTTATTTTAAGAAAATGTCTGGATATGAGGAACAAGAGGTGTCTACTAATAAGATACCTAGATTGTATGGTCAGGAGAACTTTACCAAGTGGAAAGTGCTTTTTGAGGCTGCTGTTTGTTATAATGATGTGGATATGTGGAATTCTATTAAGAATGGACCACAAGCTGCTGTTGAAGAAGGTGCTAATGCAAATGCTATTGCTGCTGTTAGAGAGAGAATGAGAAAGGTTGATGACAGGGCTTTGGCTATGCTCAAACTTGGTCTGTCTTGGGAAATCCTCACAAAGGTTGCACATCATCAAAGTGCTAAGGCAATGTATGATGCAATCCTTGAGATGTATGAAGGGAACACTGAATTGAAGAACATTAAGAAGCAAAGACTGAAGCAACAGTTAGAAAGATTCAAGTATAGAGATGGTGAAAGGTTGAAGTCAATACTAGAACGTTTTCTGAGTATTGTGAATGAGTTGAGAACAACTGGCTATGTAATGACTGACTTTGATTTAAATACAAAGTTGCTCAACTCAATACCAAAAGAATGGTATACTGCTTGCAAATTCATCCTTCAAAAGCAAAATTTCAATGAATTGAAATTGGATGATGTAGTATGTTTTCTTCAAGCTGCTGAACTTGAAATGATTGAGAATGAAATGATCAAGGAAGATAAACCAAGTTTCAATGTGTCAAATGCTTTAATTGCTCCAATGGGGAATCTTACAACAAAGAATCAACAACAAATTCCCATCATTGAAGAACCAAGTGATCACAACAATGAGACTGCTAGGTCATTCATTGGAGGTGGTTCAAGCAGTCAAGGTGGTCAACAGAGGTTTAATGTTCAATTAATTGATGATGATTCAGCCTCTGTGGGAAATGGAAATGCTCAAAGTGCTGGTGCAGGACATGTTCAAGGGAGTGAAGCACAAGCCCTAATGTCTATGTTCACTGAGTCCTACAATGCATTTGTGGCCAAAATCATAATTCACACAAGTGTAGTGCAGGATGATTTGGAACAAATAGATGCTGATGACCTTGAAGACATGGATCTCAAATGGCAAGCTGCAATGTTGGCATTAAGAAGCAAGAGACTGTACAACAGAACTGGCAGATCACTAGTTTCTGGTCCAAATGAGAGAATAGGATTTGATAAGTCCAAGGCAATCTGCTACAACTGTCAACAGCCTAGACACTTTGCAAGAGAGTGTAATTTGCCAAGGAACTTTCAAGTCAATCAGTTCCAACAGCCTAGAAACCAACAACAATACCAGCAGAATGTGCATAGAAACAACAACCAGCAGAACTTCAATAATAACCAAGGATTCAATCCCAACAACAACAACTTCCATCAAAACAACAACTTCAATCCCAATTTTAATAACCACTATCAGCCTCAGATGAACAACCAGCAGGGCATGAATCAGAATCAAGTATATCAAATGAACAATAATCAGAATCAAGCTGTTCAAATCCCTGCAACTCACAACATTCCAGCAAACCAAAATCAACCAAGAAATCAAGGCAATGTGGCAGTAACTACTCAGCATGAGGGAAGCTTTGACTGGAGTAACCATGAGGAAGATATAGCAGATGATATCAGAGGAGCTAATGTGGCATTCATGGCCATAGACTCTGCATCTTCATCTAAGGTACATTCTGATCCAAATGCTGATGTACCTAAACTTGTCAATGAATTAAAAGAAAAGATTGGTAAACTGGAAAGTGAGTGTTTTAAGAAGCAAAGCATTATCAATGCTTATGAGGCAAGTGAGATTGTTAGTGAGGAGAAAATGAAAAGTTTGGAAGAGGATTGTATGAATAGCTATAGAGCTCAGACAAGATTCACAACAGAAATTAGTGGGTTGAAGAAGATGGTGATTGATGAAAAGGTGCTGAATACAAAGCTGCAAACTGAAAATGAATTCCTAAAGAACTTAGTTTCACATGTCAAGAAGGATGCAGATCTGACATGCCTACATAATGATGATCTTACTGATATAAGAGACTTGGTGATACCAGAAGGACACACTCACTACCAAGTGCTCAATATATTCAGAGAAAGAGCAGCATCTGTGATCCAGCTGAGAAGACAAGCAGCCTACAATGAGAGGAAAAGATAAATGAGATAGAATTGGCTTTGCTTTTTAATGTCTTCGGACAAACCTTTGATTATGTAATTTTTACTTATGTAATTCAATTATGAAATTTGATGTGTATTTTGCTAAGTGTAAGTAACCATAGAGTGTTTTGGGTCAGCTAAGGTGTTCCAATCTAGAGGGAGATTGTTGGGTCAAGAGTTTGACCCAAATGAGGAGATTTGACCTAAATGAAGAATATTGAAGATTGGAATCTTCTCAACCTTCTCAGAAACTGCTAAGTATTGAACCCGGGTACACCTTGGACCTTCGAGTAAGCTTTTACTTAGCCGAGTACGAGATTTTGCCTTCCGGGCACGGTTTACTTCAAATAATCTTCTTAAGTGGATATCCGAGCAAGGTATGCTTTTTAGTGATTTCCGAGTAAGGTTCATCTATTTGGCATATCCGAGTAAGGTTCACTTTGTCAAGCAGGGTTGTTCTTCAAGACCGAGTATTTTACTCTTCCGAGTAAGGTTTGGTCAACCAAGTCCAAGAAGCCAAGTAATTGGAAGACCGGGCAAGGTATTCTTTAATAAATATGGTCCGAGTATACTTGATGAGTTGATGGAATATCTCTAAGTCATATCGAGTAAGGTTCTGCTCAAGTAAGGTATGTACTCCCGAGTACGCCTTATCAATAAGTTGTTTAACTGACAATGAGCCGAACAGAATCTTAGAAGAACAAGGTTGCTCGTAAGGATTTGTCGAGCAAAGTTTGATAAGTCCAAGAAGATTGAAGTCTACTCGGTGAATATTTTACTTGGTAAAATATTCTTTAAGTAAAGTCTACCCGGAAACTGATTCTGAGTACACTTCTATGTTTACCAAGTCTGAAGGAAGGCCGAGTACACTGCGTACTCGGAGACTGAAGTTTAATGAAAAGCCTAACCAGAAGACTTGTTTTACACTTAGTATAATTTTTGAATATGTAAATTGAATATGTACTATCGGATAGGGTTTCTAGAAGGAATGACAGCTGTCCTAGGTTGGCAGGCCTATAAATAGAATAATTAGGGCACGCCGCCAAGAAAGCGAGACACGAGATACAGAGAGGATAAGACCGACACATTAATTAAGAGAATATTTTGTGTGTGACGGCTGTCCTAGGATTCCTCCTAAACCCTAATCGATTATCCTTTTGTATGATTAACGTTATATAAATGGAAATCTTTTGAGTGAATCCTGTGTGTGTCTTCGTATTTTGAATATTCACTGCAACCGTATGTTTGTTATTGATTCCGCCTTTAACAAACCGTTATCTTTCTAAACATAGTAACCCGTCATTAACTCGCTTGTCAACGCGATTAATTTTGTGTGAGTTATGACATGATTGATTAAGATCCGATCCGAAACGACCTGACATTCTTGATGGAGTTCCACATGTCAATGTCATTGTAGCATATGGCTGCTTCAAAAAGTACCTTCCATTTGATAAAGTTTTCTTGTCCATACAACCTTGGTATCTTGTTAGTAGACACCTCTTGTTCCTCATATCCAGACTTTTTGAGAAATCAAAAATCAGTTTCTTTGATAAAAAGTTTTTCAAAAATAATCAGATCTGAAACCGAATGCTCAGATCTGATGTGTCTGATGTGATTAGAACAAGATTTAGATATAAAGATTAAAACTTTAATTTAAACAAGGAAAAGAAAACACCGAAAATTGTAGATCTGGAAGAAAAATGAAGAACAGGGCTGCTGACGTCACAAATCAATCGAACAGTGCCTGCTTACGTCATTCTTCTTCAAATCTTCAATCAGCAACACTCTTTCTAAAAATAGCAGTATTCAAGCTCTGATACCACTTGTCAGATAAAAGTACTAATTTTAAAAAAATGAAATATTCACTTAATTTTTGTTTGGAATGAAGATTAACAAAAGCGAAGGCCAATCATTGTAGAGTGTTGGTTTGTTTTTTAGACAATTTGTTTTAACTCATGACCAGTTATTTGTTGCATTATCTAAAATTAAAATCAGAAACAATGTGAAACTACTAAGTTTTGAAAAAAACAAGTAAATTTACATATTGTCAGGTCCCCTGATATGTTCGATTCGGCTCAGATCTTAATCAATCATGTCATAACTCACACAAAATTAATCGTGTTGACAAGAGAGTTAATGACGGGTTACTATATTTAGAAAGATGACCGTTTGTTAAAGGCGGAATCAATAACAAACATACGGTTGCAATGAATATTCAAAGATAGAAGGCACACACAGGATTCACTCAAAAGATTTCCATTTATATAATGTTCATCATACAAACGGGGTAATCGATTTAGGGTTTATAAGGAATCCTAGGACAGCCGTCACACACAAAATACTCTCAATTAATGTGTCGTGTGTAGTGTGTGTGTGTCTGTCTGCCTTGTGTCCTATGGCGGCGTGCCCTAATTATTCTATTTATAGGCCTGCCAACCTAGGACAGCTGTCATTCCTTCTAGAAACCCTATCCGATATTACATATTCAATTTACATATTCAAAAATAAAACTAAGTGTAAAACAAGTGTTCCGGGTAGGCTTTTCATTAATCTTCAGTCTCCGAGTACGCAGTGTACCCGGCCTTCCTTCAGACTTGGTAAACATAGAAGTGTACTCGGGATCAGTTTCCGGGTAGACTTTACTTAAAGAATATTTTACCAAGTAAAATATTCACCGAGTAGATTTCAATCTTCTTAAACTTATCAAACTTTGCCCGACAAATCCTTACGAGCAACCTTGTTCTTCTATGGTCCCGTTCGGCTCATTGTCATTGAATAACTTGTTGATGAGGCGTACTCGGAAGTACATACCTTACTTGAGCAGAACCTTACTCGATATAACTTAGAGATATTCCATTAACTCATCAAGTATACTCGGACCATAATTATTAAAGAATACCTTGCCCGGTCTTCCAATCACTTGGCTTTATGGACTTGGTTAACCAGACCTTACTCGGATGAGTAAAATACTTGGTTTTGAAGAACAACCCTGCTTGACAAAGTGAACCTTGCTCGGAGATACCAAATCAGTGATCCTTACTCGGGAAATCACTAAAAAGCATACCTTGCTCGGATATTCACTTAAGAAGACTATTTGAAGTAAACCTTGTCTTGAAGGCAAAATCTCGTACTCGGCTAGGTAAAAACTTGCTCGGAGTTCCAAGGTGTGCTCAGATTCAATACTTAGCAGTTTCTGAGGAGGTTGAGAAGATTCCAATCTTCCATATTCTTCATTTAGGTCAAATCTCCTCATTTGGGTCAAACTCTTGACCCAACACATATAAAACTACACATATTGTGTATCAAGAAATATTTAGAGATTTATAAATTTTCTATTTCCATATTGTATAGTGTGTAAGTTATTATACCATATAATATATCTTTATATCTGTTGAACATATTTTTTTGTATGTCACATTATGTTATTGTTTAAATAAATTTATTTATTTAACCCGTGTGCTACACCGGTAGCTAAACTAGTTTTTAATATAAAAAAAATCTTTGTATCAAAATACATCAAATGGTGTAAATATTAATACATATATGGTTTTTCTATTAAAATTCTATCAAAATATTAATTAAAATATGCAAATCAAAACTTCATGTTAATTTTTTTATAAAACATTATACGTTAAATTTTATTAAAGAAAACACAACTATATGCTAACTAAAAACCGACACTAAACTAGTCACGTAATTAAGTGTAACAAGCAAACAATATAGAGTAAATGATGGCAATGAAACCCGAACTCGATGGGAAAACCCGAAACCCGACATAAATGGGGCGGGTAATATTCGACCCATTAGGGTTTGGGACGGGTTTGAGATTAGTTTCAATTTTTTTCACGGGTTTGGGACGGGTTTGGGAATTCTAATATACCCGATTACCCGATAACATAAACCCGTTTACCCGATTATATACCCGATGTACCCGATATAGCTTATTATATTATATATACACCATATTCCGAATATATTATTTGTCGAAACTTGATTATGTTAATTATTAGAAATCTTTTATCTTTATGATAACCATCTTTGTAATCGATTAGTAATATTTTGTTAAAACCCGGTGGGTTTTGAGCCGGGTATACCTGAGGGGTATTTTATCAAAACCCGATTGGAAAACCCGAAACCCGATGGGAAAACCCAAAACCTGACGGGTAATTACTCGATTAAAACCCGACGGGTTTGGGATGGACTTTAATAACCGGGTATGGGTTTGGAAATACCTAAACCCGACCCATTGCCATCCCTAAAATCATGTGTTTGTTCATATTAAAACGTGTGTAGTGGATAAAGCCCATATGAGGTGTTTTGTGTCATGTAACGTCACGTTGTCATAGGGACATTTTTTTAATGTAGTGGATAAAACCTCTATTAATCATTACCTCTTTATTATTAATATTATCATTATTGATTAAAAATAATAAAATAAACAAACCCATAAATCAAAACCAACATTTTCCCAATCCTTACACTTTGTGAGAAACGCTCCATAACACCCAAAGCGGGGGGGGGGGGGGGGGGGGGGGGGGGCTTTAGGGGTGGGAAGCGCACCCACTACGCATAGTCTTAAGGGGTTCGTCCACACTATTTAAAGACTTGTAACACTTTCTTCGGTCCTTGGCTTGGACATTGTTGCAAAAATGACGACTAGGCGTCGATTAATCGCTAGTCCCCATCCCATTGATTAATTTTGGGCTAGTCGACCAATTAATCAATCATTGGTCAAATCCGGTCAAAATCGCGATTAATCGGACTTAGTCAGTTTCCAACGATATTCGACCCAAATTCAGCGGTTTCCAACGCAATTTATCGGACATAGTCATTGGCTAAAATCGGCGGTTTCCAACGAGATTCCTCCCAAATTCAGCGGTTTTCAATGAGATTCTGACCAATTCCCTGCCAAAATGTATATGCGTATATATAAAACTGAAAATTACATATAAAAATGTTTGTCTATATATATATAAAACTGGAAATTATACATTAAAGTCCGATTCGATTAATCGCTAGTCTCCACCCCACTACCCGACTAACGAATTTTACAACTTAGTCGTGTGATCGTAAAAATGAAAACCACAAGGGGCAAATATGCATTTCCATAAAAGACGATTAAAGGGTTTCCGTTTGTTCAGAACCCACAGTTCCGTCATTTCTTAACCAACTTCTCTTCTTCGACCATCGCCGGCGTGACGGTGCTATATTTTCCGTTAACTTTTCAGGTATGTATCCGCTTTCTGTTTACATATTATTATACATTATCGTCAAATGCTTTCGTTTTTTGTTGTTAATTTGGGTAATTAGGGTTCTAATTCAGAAAATGATTCAGATGCTACTTAGTGTGTATTATTATTATTAATGAAATATAGAATTATAGTTGTTCAGTTTTGTAACCATAGGCGCTGTTAGTACTGGATCCCTAGGTTTGATCGTTGAGTCATTTTTTCAAGCTCGAGCTCAGGTCGTTTATTGTTTATTGATTAGTTTACATACATTCTTAGTTATTTTTATGTTTTTTGAGAAAAAGCCTTAAATGAGTAAACGCTCGGCTCAAGCTCAACCGAATAGTGTGAAATTAATACACAGCTAAGCAGTTAATGCGGAAAAATATCGGATATTAGTCAAGGACCGATATCTGAGATATCGGTTATCGCAGTGAGATATCGGTGGGATATCGTTAATTTTAATATCATGTAAATTTTATATATAGCAATTTAACACTAATAATTCAGTATAGTCTTCTACAATGAACAAATTAACCTTTTTCAAATTGCAAAACACTAACAATCGTAGCAAAGTAAGAATTGATTAAGACTTAAAACACTAACATTGAAAACTAAAAATTGATAATTAAGACTTAAAACACTAATATCGGGAGTATCGGTGATATATCGGTCAAATATTAGTCCAATATCGGTCGATATCATTGGTATTATCGGTACCGATATTCTGAACCGATATTCTGATTTATATATCGCCAAGGACCGATAACCGATATATCACTGATATATCGGTGATATATCGGCGATATCGACTGCATAGATACATAGAAGTTTAGAAGAGTTAAAAACTTAAAAATACACTAGGCTCGAGCTTGGGCTTGATTACTAAGCGAGTCTTTTTTGAGGCTAAGCTTTTATCGATCTGATCTCAAGTAGCTCGTGAGCAGCCAGGGCTGGCCCAATCATTTTGGTGGCCTAAAGCGGATTAAAAGTTTGGGGCCCTTACCGAGTGTTAGGGGTGTGCACGGTTTGGTTCGGTTATCAGCATTAACCGAACTGAACCGATCGGTTATCGGCTCGGGTAATTTTGGTTAATAACCAATATCAAACTTGGGCTAAAATTTTGCTTATAACTACATGAAATGAAGGTATTGCTACATGAAATGATGGTATAAGTATATGAAATTGAGAATATTAGTACACGAAATGGAGATATAAATACATGAAAATGATATTATTAAACTATTATTACATATAGTACATGAAATAGAGGAAAAAAGGCTTGAAAATATGAAAAAAAAAACGAAGAGTTTGGTTAATTTCGGTTCGGTGAACAATTCGTTTATTGCTCACCCCTACCGAGTGTTAGAGAGATGAAATTATAGAATTTATATGTTTTATTTTTAAAATTTACTCGTGTTTTGTATAAGAAAATACAAAATGGAGTTTGGTTTATGTAGAATACAAAATTACAAACCAAAGGAATCTATATACCTACATACTTCATTTAAATTTAAAGTTAAATTTACTGAGCATTGAGCAACGTGTTCCGTATACAAATTATAAAGTTTCGAACTTTTATTATAAGTTGAATGGGATTTATATATTAATACAAGTTCAAGGTATATGTATATCCCTGGAAAAAGTTTAGAAACAAAATAATTAACTGGCACCATATGAAACAATCAAATGACGAAAGATTCCTGATCTTGAGGCATCGAACTTGCATGGATAACATTTAGTAAAAAGAAGATATGAACTTTAACCACCAGGCCAACAAACAAGATTGAGTTGTTTATCAGTTATATGTAATTAACATGCGATTCTGCATATACATAAATACCCAAACGTTTAAACAGAGCCCCCCTTTTTTTTGGAGGTTTAAAGCCCTAGCTTCACATAGTACTACTGTTGGGCCGGCCCTGCGAGCGGTTCAGCCTGTCTGCACCCATACTTACAAAATATAGATCTATGGAGATGCTACACTATTAGAGTAATCATCAGATTTACAGACATGAACAAAATACACATAGAGAGTATTCACAGTTGTGTTTTGACTTTTGATTGTTTTATGTGATTATGTGATATGAGATAATCAGAACCAGACTGCAAGAGATAGTGTTTAGATGTGATGCAGGTGTTTGGAAGTGTGATAATTAGACAATAATTTTTTATGAGCGTTTGAAAAAAAAATTATTTTCGAATGTGATTACATTTTCTTCCCCAATTTATACTGATATAATTTTGGTTTAGTTAATTATGGAAGCTCAATTCTTTCGGTTTCTGAAGATCGTTGGTGTCGGTTTCAAAGCTAGAGCCGAATCTGAAGGGCGTTTATTATTCTTAAAGCTGGGGTACAGTCATGAGGTCGAGTTAACCGTTCCTCCTGCTGTTAGAGTATTTTGTTTCAAACCGAATATTGTTTGTTGCACGGGAATCGATAAGCAACGGGTGCACCAGTTTGCTGCTGCGGTTCGTAGCTGCAAGCCCCCTGAGGTTTACAAAGGCAAAGGTATCATGTATGTTGACGAGGTGATTAAGAAAAAGCAAGGAAAGAAATCAAAATAGGTTTATGTCGTCTTTCGGTTTTGGGTTTGTTAAAGATTTATGTTTCTGATCTTTATTGTTGAGGTCCTAGTACTAATTTTAGACAAATATGAAGTTAATAATGGGTACATTGTACTTAATGTGTTTTCTTAAAAATCTTCACTTATTGTTGTGGTTATATTGTATAACATGATACTGTGTTATGTTGAACAGTATCATCTTGCAATGTATGTGTGACAAATATGTGATGGAAAAAGTGGGACAGCATGTTTGAGTTTGGTTTCATGCGTGCTTTATTTATATGCATTTTGTATTGTTCTAAGATTGATATATATTGATGGTTTGACAAGCAATATTTTTTCCGACTACAATGCGACTTTTAACATTCGATGAGCATATGATACTTTGGTCATAAGTCCCCTCAGGGAACCATAGTTGGGAAATATCCCATATGTTATGCTGTTTCACATGTTCTACATCGCGTTGCGGCTATGAGCCTATGAGAAAACTAGTAGTGTACATGTTTTTCACAAGGTGTGTACAGGAAACCAACTATGCAGGCGGTAAAGTAAATCTAAATGTGCCCATTTCGCGCTCTGTAGACTGGATCCCCTTTCTTCCCAAATCAAACTACGGTCGCCACTCGCCTCTCTCCCTCTATCTTTGCCACTTTTCTCCTCTCACCACTGTTCGACCGCCCAGACTGCGGAACGTTGTCTTAATCCTAACTCCTTGGTTTTGTAATGGGTTATAAACTAAGAAAATCCATAGCCCAATAGATATGAATTCGGTTTTTAACCAAATTGAATGTCTTAAAACCAATAACTAGTTGGTTTAGCTGAAAACCAAACCGAATAGTTTATTGAGTTCATATTTAAACTGTTTCGGATCTATTTAATTGAGTTCAGGTTTGAAACCAAATATCGAACACTGTAATGACAGTTAAGTCCTTGAATGCAACTATTACACATTTCTATAATAATATACTTTTTATAAAAGTAAAATTATTTAATTATAATTATCATATATATAACACATTAGTTATATATGTACCTTGACTTAATTTTTAGTGGTATGATGTTTGCTTCCTCACAAAAATGTTGTGGTTTTAAATCCTAATAAGTATAAGTTTATGTAGTATTTAGGTGTTAAACATTGCTCTTAAAAAAAGTTGGTACTTTTCTTGTGGACAAAGGCATATAGAATACCTTTGGTTCCTTAGATTCTTTATTCTTTTAAAAAACATTCCCAACATTCCGTAGGGGACAAGAGGTGTTTGTTGAAAGAAGCATTTTACTCACACGCACACGACACACGTCAGCACGAACAGACATATACACACCCACACACAAACACATGCACCAACACATAAAACCATGCAAACGCAGACGCTGCACACATTCAAACTAACTTGTAAACCTTGGATTGAACAAAATATTCCATTTAACATAGGAATGCTTGTATAAAAGGTATATAAACAAGTTATCTGGACATGTATGTGTGTATCTGGACTCGTATTGGGCACACTAAAATCTAAATTCCATTTGAACATGATATGAAATTGATAAAATGATGCTTAGAATAACATGACTTGGACACGATGTGCGATTGATAGAATGATTAGCTAGTTTTTCTATGTAATTAGATATAGTTGTATATATTTCCTACTTAATTTTTCTTCTGATGTGAATATATTTTTGTTGTTCATGGTACCTTTTTTATTATTATCTCTACGTGTTATTAACATGATCGATCATAAGGACATCATATTATTGTTTACTTTGATAAAATAAAAGTAAATACCAACGAAAAAAATTGTCGTCCGTAATCTGTCAGTGAAGCATCGATCCATAGACAATCCTTTGGTGATGCCACCATAGTAACCGTCACTACTTTCCGTCGGAGCTGCGGTCTAGTAAATATATTACTTTCTTTATGTGTTCTGGCGGAGCGTGCATCACCGGCGGATTACAGACGATTTATCTTCGCTGAAAGCCTTATATTTTGTGGTGTCTCTTATTACTATTAGCTAGACTCCATGCAGGAGTCCTCTAATGAAGGACCCTTACTAGTAGCAATTATCATCACTCCCATCAGTTTTTATAGTAATATATATTTTGTATACAAAACATAAATTAATGAACTTTTACCCCTAAGTTTACCTTTATTTATTCCTAAATTTATCATGGATACAAATTTCAACATCATATCAATATTATATGTTCATCCTACTTAATACTTCACATCATTATGCTTTACCGAATCAAGATGCCTTCTTGTGTATGCCCATTTGTCGGCGCATATACGCCCTGATTGTCGCTATAAGTCATTAGATGAGAATATATGAGGTAATTTCTTGTTTGTCATGTGGAAATGATGTTCACATAATATCATATATATATTTCAATCAACTTTTATTGTGCCAATTGGCTTACAAGCATATAGCAGTCATGAGTGACACTTTAGGTTTCTGATTTTCATATTCTTGTTTTAGATCGGTTGGATTTCTATCTTGAACACTAATAAATATTCTAACTTTATTATTCTTTTTTGTTATCAGATTCTAGTGACTTTTCGTAGAAATAGCTGATTCGGATGCGTGTCGGCAACTGGTTTTTGTATAAATAGACAAACATCCCTTCTATTCCATTGCAGGGTGCTTTGTTGGTTTGGTTCCATTACCGTTGAGTGCCATAACTAAGGGTTGAATACAATGAGTTACAATAGCTCTAACCGCGATTCAGGTTAGTCCTTTTTTGCGTCTTTAAGCGGTTAATTGTTGGTGCATTGTCTCAAAATCATCTGTGACATCATGCAGAAAGGTGGTCTAAAACTCTTCAAGGAGGTCTTTTACAAAGTCTTTTTTTTTTCTTTTCAAATTCTTGTTTTATCAACTTTAGTAACTACCAAGATGTCCGACTGAGGGTTTAGGGTTTAGGTTTTAGATGTATCCTCGTTTGCAGTCTTTTCTTTTTACGCACATTCTTTTTTGTTTCAAATTGTAAGCTATTCGTATATAACTTGGCTCGTAAAGTAACTCGGCTAGCTGTTGTTTTTTAAGCTCCCGCGCTAGTTTTTAAAATATCTATGTTAGAAATATATCTTTAGATGGTTGTTAAGATTTAAGTGTTATGATATCATTTTTCTTAATTTTCCAGGAAGTAGAAATGCTAGAAGGAATATGTTGGAGTTTGGAAGGACTTTTGTGGTGATGCCCAAAGCAACTCACACAGCTACTATTGTTTGGTTACATGGCATTGGTGAGAAGGGCTCAAGGTGATTATTAACTTTTTGACCTTGACTATTATGATTTGATTTTACATTTTTACTGATTGTCATTTGACTAGATTTTTTTAGTGGCTTAAAAAAATGATTTTAGGTGGCTGGCTAAATTTTAAGTGCTTGTAGGTAATTTGCTAGATATCTCAGATAGCGGATTATGACGACATATCAGATAACTTTCCAAGTGACAGTCCATGTCATGGTCCAAGTCCAAGTTATCGTCCAAAACAAGTGGTTTGTGTAATCCGCTATTTGAGATAGCGGCTTTCACATGTCACAAATGATTGACATGGACTGCCACTTGATTGTTAGTTGATGTGTCATCATAATCCACTATCTAAGATAACAAATGACTTAAAATCACTTAAAATTTAGTCAGCCATCTAAAAACATTTTTTTTGGAAACCAATCCAGAAAAAAGTCCATTTGACTATGGATGATCATGTTGGACTTGTGTGTGCCAAAACCAATTTATTGATGAAATTTATTTACGCATTTATGAAGGAAAAACTATCCTTATCTAGCTATATGTAAAAAATGCATAAGAACACAAGCGTTTTAAAGATAATACATCTAGAAAGTTTTGTCACTTTTGAATAAGAAAAATGTTTATATAGTCGAATCTTGAATATCTTTTAATCATTTAAGGTGGTCCTTAAAAAGGCAATTTATGCCAAAAATTTCTTATCGAATCCGACATGTATACACAGGCATATATGTTTATCCTGAATTAATGACTACTGCACCATGCCTACCTCAAACAACATGTAGCATGTATAAGAAGAGTTAATCAACTCATTTCTCCCTAATGAAGTCATTTTTGTTGTGTTTTACAGTTGGACTCAGATCTTGGAAAGTTTGCCTCTTCCACATGTATGCATAATCAATCATAAGTTGTTTAGTTACATTAATTTCATAATTAGTATTTTGAGAAATTTTTATGTATGTTTTAGATCAAATGGATCTGCCCAAGTGCGCCATCTCGCCAAGTAACACTATTTGGTGGATATCCTTGCACTGCTTGTATGTTCCATGTCCTTTAGTATTTATAGACATTCTTTTGAATACTTGATGACTAATTTAGCACATCATATGCCAATATTATCAGGGTTTAATACCACAAGCATGTCCGACGACGATTGTGACAATTTAGAGGGCTTGGAAGCTTCAGCAGCACATGTTGCAAATCTCTTGACTAATGAGCCTGATGATGGTATGTATCTAACATGACACTGGTAGCTTATCTGACCAATTAACCACAATGTTTGACATTTATTGTTAAAAAGCATCATTTCGACAAAATAAAAGTTAATACTCTTTCTTACATTTTCCCTTTACAGTTAAGCTAGGAGTTGCAGGCTTCAGCATGGGCGCGTCTGTGGCTCTTTACTCTGCCACGTGCCGAGCTCTTGGGCAATATGGGAATGGAAATCGATACCCCATCAACCTTAGCGCAGCTGTTGCTCTTAGTGGTTGGCTCCCATGTTCAAGGTTTTACTTATGTTGTTTTTAACCTTACTATCTAGCTTTAAACGTTTAAAACTATTTACACATTATAATCATTTATATATTGTTTTCACTTTCATTTTATGGGTCTCGTATTCCATAATAATTTTGCTGATCAAACAACTTTTTCTAGGTTCTTAAGGAATCGAGTGGGAGTATCACAAGAAGCTGCCAGGCGTGCAGCATCACTACCAGTTTTGGTTTGTCATGGTCGAGGTATTTGCTTATAGCACACCATTTGCACAGAATCACACACCTTGTTTGTTAGCCGATTTTGTTATATATCATAGTTATTATCATTTGATTTATCGTTAATATTTAAGTTTGTTTGTTAGTCATTATTCTATCTCTACTTTGAATATTATGATGGTTATTGATGTTTTATAATTATCACTAGTTTGTTAGCTTTATCATTATTATTTTCACATCGTAATCTCTCTATACAATTAAAGAGATTTGGTTTTCGGTTATTCAAAGAAGATATTATTCATCAATACACGCGTACTATTAAATATGTTCATGTATTGTTTTTGTTGTAGTTGATGATGTGGTAGAGTACAAACTTGGTGAGAAGTCTGCACAAACCATGTATTCTGCTGGATTTCATAACCTAACATTTCGAACATATAACGGGTAATTCTTTTTATTTGTTTAAATTAAAGGTAAGGAGTTATTTTACATTAATGTTTATTGATTTTACATTTTGTTCAGGCTTGGTCATTACACAATGCTAGAAGAGATTAATGATGTTTGCAGTTGGCTCATTGCTTGTTTAGGAGCTTGATGATTACATTCCACATGCAACTTAATTTCCTCTAGTCAAATCCATTTTGGATGTGTGAAAGCGGGTGGGGAATGATATACTATATTTCATATGCTACTATGAGCAAGTTTGATGTATTTGAATCTTAGAAAGTATGTAATATTGATAAGAGTTTGTAACTCAATAGATTGATATAGTTGAATTTATTTATGTTTTAAAATCTACTAATTCTTAAATGTAATAACCCCGAATCATGTTCAATAAGAGATGGATCTGACGTACAAGTCTTTACATTATGACTTTAGTGTCGTGTTGCATCAAACAAAGAAGTTTAATGAGATCACCTTGGGGCGACGATAAGATTGTTGTCATCTAGAGGTCACGAGTTCGAGTTGTGAACAATAGGCTGTTAAAGTTTAATGAGATCACCTTGGGGTGATAATAAGATTGTTGTCAAGCATTGTGTTTGAAAAGTTGTGTTCGAGGATTCACTCAAGAGTTGCAGCTATCTTGAAAGATGTAAGCTAGAGCCGCAAAGCGTTCCAAGCTTAGGCCATATTTGAGTTTGGTTGAATGATAAGTCGTTGGATGAGATGCTATATATCCGTTGGAGGATAATATATATCATCGATCCTTTCCTAAGAGTCGTCGATTTTCTTTGTGTTTCCCGATTCTTTATCCAAAGAAGAGGTTGGAGGTTTGGGAATGAGATGACAAAGAACTTGAAAAGCAATTTGAACAACTCATCCCATGAGGAGTATTGACTATTCTCAATCTCTAGCATAATGGGGATGAAGTTCTGGACGTGTTCGAGACGGTAATAGCGGAATGGATTGATTTTCCATTCCATGGCAGAAAAGTCGAAGAAGAGAGGGAAGAAGGCATCTATGGCCAGGCTTAAAAGAAAAACGGAAGGGACTTTAGTAAAATAGAAAATGCTCCTGTACCATAAAAATTATTATTGTTGAAAACTCATCTATTTGATTAGTCAAAGTCGGTTTATATATAATGCCAAGTAACCATATATGAATAGAATCTCAACTATACTAGAGATATATTAAATGAGAATTACATGCATATGATTATGGGTTCTATAAGAAGCGTTTATGATTTTTTTTAAAAATTACATCATAAAAACGAGTATTTTATTCTCTTTAATTTGAATATCATATTGTTATACTTCTTGAACTTTAAAAAATTAACATATTATGTGAATATTGGTTAGGATCAACAACAAGTCGAGTCAGGCAAGCCCGAGTCATGTGTAAGACAAAATTAGGGTCGAAACGAGTCGATGAAAAAATGGCTAATTTAGTTCGGTTCATGTTGGTATGGTATTGAGTCGAAAGGGTCAGGTCAGAATAAGTTTCGAGTTAAAACGATGCACCGCGCGAGCACCCAACTAGTTTTATTAAAAGCTCCAGCTACTCTACCAAAAACCTAAATATTTCTAAAAAGTTACAGCTAACAGCTACCAGCTACAGCTTCTAGTCACCAGCTTCCAACTAGCAGCTTTCAGCTACAACTACCAGATAGTTTTGCCAAACATACCCAACGTCTATATATTATCAAAATATTATGAAAATTGGTTTTTAAAACCTAAATTTAAATTGGATTTAAATTCAATGAAGTTTCATGACAAAAACAATTAAATTGGTTTTAAAGAAGGAAAAAAAAAACTTAAAATAACTTAATGGTACAAAAATAACATGTAAGTGTAAAATGGTGAGACGAAACCGAGGATTCCATTTCTCGGATATTATCTACCATTATAATAAACAAAATTATGGTTTAATAAAATATTTCTTAATTGGCCTAATATTTTGACAAGTGTCACATTTATTTTTTCATCTTTAATTCTAAATTATTTTATTAAAATAAATCATTTAAAACCTTCGATAACTTATTTCTTTATCACATCAAAGCATCAGGATTCTAACATGTTTTTCCGTGGTATTTAATTTTAACTAAAAAAATGTTTCTTAATGATATTCTTTTACAATATTTGTTTTAATAATTTAATGTAACATTCCATTGTTTTTTTACAATTTAATGATTTATACAAAATCATATTCTTAATAATTTCAAATTAAAAAGTGAATGCTTTAAATTTTATTCTTAATCTTATGTTTATTTAAACTATAAACTACATTTAACACTTTATTTCTTGAAAACCATTCATGATTTTTAAAATCTTTCACTTTACAACTATAATTATAACTTCTAATACATTCCATAATAATAATAATAATAATAACATGCTTAAAAGCTTAGAAACTAATTTTTATATAATCTTACTATATGTTTTTTTATTTATTAAAACTGGCTTATTTCATATAAAAAATGTATAAATGTTATAAGTTTTGGACAACCGTCCAACAACAATACTCCATCCGTCCATTATAAGTGTCTACATTTCCTTTTTTATTTATCTCATTACAAATGTTCACTTTCAAAATTTATTAGCCAATTTTCAAGTTTACCCTTAAAAACACACAACTGACATTAATAAACAATATCGATGGACCCACTTTTCAAGGGCATTATTGTCATTTGGTAAGAAAAATAAGTAATCATTTAATCCACCTTAAACTTTGTGTTTTTCAAACATGAACACTTATAATGAGACGAATGGAGTAATTTTCATTGTCGTTCATGCGATGTTACATATTCATGTACATCAAATCTAGATAAATGCCTTTCAGGAAAACTACATGTGAATATGACCAAAATATCTGATGGTCGTTGCTATCCAAAACCTATAATAGTTTCATATTGTTTGGGATGTTTTGTTAATTTGAAAAAGTGAAGTCGTTTTTTATATTTATGATAATGGTTTTTTATGTTTTAAAGTATTTTTCAGTTTTTGTGGATTAATATTGTTTTAAACTCTTAGTAACTGGTGTTTTGCTTATATATAATTTTTTGAATGTTAAAACACAAATATTAATGTATATTGTTTTATAATATAATGTATTTATTTAAATTTTGTGTTGTTTATTTAAGTATGTGTATGAGTTGTTTCAATCTTTTTTTTTAAATACAATTCTTCTTAAAAATATAAATTCCTATATAAAATTAAGAGTAAACTGTGGTTTTTGTCCCTATATTTGTCCAAATCTGCGGTTTTAGTCCAGTAGTTCCAAAGTTGTGATTTTCGTCCATGTGGTTTCATTTCACTGACAATTAAACCCAAAATCATTAACTCTGTTAAGTCTGGTTGTTAAACCCATCAGAGTGCCCCTCAACAACCACAACAGTTTTGTCCCTTTTCTCCCTAAATACATCTGTCCTATTTCGCAAGCCCCCTCACGTGAGGGGCTAAGGTGTATTTGGAGAACAAAGAGGACAAAACTATCCCTCACGTGAAGGAAATGCTGATGGGTTTAACAACCAAAATTAACAGGATTAGTGAATTCAGATTTAATTTAAAGTGAAATGAAACCACAGGGAAGAAAATCGCAAATTTAAAACCATTGGACTAAAAACAGTAGATATGGACAAACCACGGGGACGAAAATTGCAGTTCCCTCTAAAATTAATGTTAGTACTAAATGATTTATGTTTTTAGTAATAATTGTGTGTTATTAGTAAGAAAAGTTATTAAATAACTTTTGAACATTCTATACAAGGAAAGCTTTTACAGATTTATGTCGCATTTTCTAGATTAAAATTAGAGATGCAGTTAATATTCAAATATTCAATGAAGAGGGTAATACAACTTACCCAACCCGTGTAATACATATTTATATTCATTCATCTAATACCGAATTATTATAAGTATTTTACATTGTTTTGTTTATTTGATAATATTGTTTATCTAACCCGTGGATACACACGTACTTAACCTAGTATTTATATACATATAAAAGGAAAACAAAGAACACAATAAAAGAGCCATCCATATTTTTTATAAGGCATAGTTCTTTTTATTTTTCGAGACTTAAACTTAAAATGTTTGGATGTTTAAGAGACTTGTTTCTGTAACTGAGGCAACAACATAACAACATCTATATCTTTATATACAACATGTCTTCTTTGCCTTTCGTTCATATTTGTTGGGCTAATTGATACAAATCCCCCATGATCCACCCAAATATTAACTCCATGTTCTTCTAGTCAATTCCATGTTTTTTAATGTTAGTCATTAAATTATTTACTTTTGCTATATTGAATGCGTAATAAAGGGAATTGTAAGGCACCGTTCTGTTTGTTAGTTTTTTGTATTTGCGTAAGTTATTCATGATGTATTTTAGTTAGCTTAACGGTTTCTTTTATGTATGTTTGGGCTTGAGGCCATGCATGTTGAGCCCAATGGTTCGTGAATAATATATGTGAGCATGACATTGCTTCATCTATAAAAAGGTGAAGCATGCACATGTCAAACTAACATTTTGTTAAATATCTTATCCGTTAACTCTCCCTACCCTCTCTCTCTTTCTACTTTGGGTAATAACCAGACCCAAACAAGATCCTTGATCTCGGTTCTCTTTTAGTGATTTTTGCTAGCTAGTAAGGAGATTGATCCAAGAACTTAATTGTTTGATCCGTTTATAGGACCTATATGTATTAAGATCGTATTCCCCATTGAGCCGATTATAATCCCAATATCAAATTTATATGTTTATTTATGTAAGAATAACTTTCCAAAAGATAATTTTCTTTATTGGAGACTTCATAGGATTCGATTAAACACTCTTACACGATTGGTTTGATACTAAATTGAAAAACAAACCAATTGCATTCACAATACAACTACACAATTGTTCACATTTTCAAACAAAACAAAACTTCACATCCCTATTAGATTCGGTTAAGACACCCGTTTACAACCAAACTCTGGTTGCGATGCATTTTGGATCAACACATGCAACCTATCACTAAGTGGACTATCCTAAAGACGACCAATAAGTGGTATGTGGCCTTTGGACTATATTACATAGTTTAAACAAACCTATATAACATATATAAGTAATTGTTTTAGGACCCAATAAACTATTAACTTTATAAACCCAAAGCGACAAGGATTAAAGTTTAACCTGTAATCTTTGTTGGTGGGAATAATTTCATCTTCAAACATCTCCTAGTTACTTGGTCCCTTGATTTTGAGAAGAACAAAGTCATCCCCATCTTCAAAAATCTTCAAGTATATCAAGAGTGAAATCGTCTTCAAAATTTGCATCTCCATCTCTTGCATTAAGTCTTCATCAACAAAAATCTTGTCATCTTTCACCTCTTGCTTGTGTTGGTTATTTTAGTGCTATTGGAATAACTTGTCGATCGATGAAATAACGTTAGAGATTAAACGAGTTAGGTGATGCGGGAGTGCGGACTCTATTTTATCCTAAAGGTTATTTGGGCTTTACTATAACAATGGGTTTGTTATTTATTCACTTGGGCTTAAGTGGTATGTGAAGTGAGCTTAATTAATATTTGGGCTCATGTGATAATTGATCAAATAAATTGATCGATATTTTCCTGATGGGAAAAAATCTCAATCGAACAGATATTGACAGAGAGGACGGGTTACTTCTCTCTGGTTCTTCATCATCACATAGAATTATGAAAATCCAATTCCATCTACAGAAAATCTTTGTCTTATCCGATAAATCATTGCGTGTAACCCGTAAATAGGTTTATCTGAAAGTGATTCATAACTCAGAGATTAATCCAGTCAATTGTTTAATAAACCAAGATTGAAATCAAGATTACAGGTTTGCATCATTGATCGAATTCATCCTTCAGGTACGCAATTATACAACAACTTGCCTTCAATTTTGTTCCAATTCAACCACTTTACAGCCTCCTTACCCACTTCACATTCTTCTTTGTTTTTCTACAGTAGCCTTTTTCTCAGCCTTGTTACAGTATACATATATGGCTCCAGCCCTGAGACTTAAACTAGGCTCACCAATTTCTTTTTGCTTCTCCTTCTCATTGTTATATTTTTATGACATCAAATCCAAGTAGCATTGACGGTATTTGATTCTTAAATTTGCGGTGTAGGCTTCTTGCACCATGGCTAGTGGCTATTTTGGAGCCACCTGTTTTCTTCTGATGCTTTCTTGTAACCACACACATCTTCAACAAGCATGTACAAATCAATCAAATCAATGACAAAAGCATTTTGTAACCTTAGAGGGTATTCTATGTTGAATTGTTTGAAACTATCTTTATAAAACAATTTCTCAAACATCACAAATTGTTCCCACAATGATTCTTTGAACATCATCACATAACTAAGAATATGTAATGTGTCAAGAAAGGTTACCTAGAAAACTTGTTTGAGTGTTTACAATTGGAAACATCCACACGGTTTTCATCATCATATGCATCTAGAAAATCTTTACTTGTGATCATAGTATCCTTCAAGACAAAATTCAAGATTGCTCCTTTCTATCTTAGATATGGTACGATCATCCAAAGTTTTATATTATAACAGTTATTCATATAACTATCTTCAAGATCATCATGATTACTTTCATTCTCAACTTCACAAGTATCTTCTTCTTCATCATATATATCTTTAATGTAACAAATATCTACATCAAAAGTGACAACGAAACCTTAATCATTTAATTGAGTTAGACGCACTGCATTTAATTGAGTATCTTCAATTTCATCAGTCCCCCGTGAGAATAAGATTTCATATTCACTAGTTTTTTTATTTCAATAGTGAAACTTTTTCGTAACTTAGTGAACAAACTTTTGTGCCCCGTCATGTGTTTATTAAATGAAAAGTATACAACACAATTTTTATTCCAATTTCCATATATACTCGGTCCCTTTAATAGGTAATCATTAGGTTTCAAATAATCATGAGAAAGAGTATTTCATGGATGAAATGGAACCTCATGTGAATGTGTTTGATCCTGTCATGGAACACCGGGTTCCTCATTATTGCTATGGCAGACCGATTATTAACCCAAATACGTACAGTTTGCACAAATAGATCATATTAACGGAAACCAATATCATCGTCGTCATCATTATCATATTTGTGTTTATCTTGTTGAATGTGCGTACGTGTGTGTACAATCAGAGCATGTAACCGAGTTCTTGAATGAAAGGATATTTTTTATAATAATATCTTGATAATTTACATTGTTCACCATGAGTAGTCAATATATATATGCACCGTCTCATACAGATTCATCATTGGATGAGAGCATATTATGTTATCAAATCTATTAATATTTTTTTAATGTTTGATTTTGATTATACGTCGATTGTGTGAAATTTCTAGGTAATTGGGTAATTTTGTAAAGTCATAGTAAACACCAATTGTTTATACTTCATTTTGTAAGTAATGTCTATGTTTTAGTGTGTACTTATGCAGTCAATATTGCCGATATATCACCGATACATCAGTGATATATCGGTTATCGGTCCCTTGACGATACATAAATCAAAATATCAGTTCAGAATATCGGTACCGAGAATATCAACGATATTCGGTATGGATTATCGTGATCGTGATGGTGTCCAAGCGAACAAGAATAGAAGGAACGACCGGGGAGCGACGGCTGTAATCCCTAATTTTCATTCTCTCAAACAGGTAACATCTGTATTCCTTACGAATTTTCCTCACCACACGACGGAGTTGACATTGAGAAGAATATGTGAAGAGTGGGGTACGGTAGTAGATGTTTACATATCTCCTAGGGTTACTAAGATGGGAAAAAAATTTGGGTTTGTTCGTTTTATCGGCGTAAAGGAGGTCGGTTGGTTAATTGAAAATCTTAGAACAATATGGATTGGGACTTTTCACGTCTATGCAGATTTTTCAAGAGAGATTCGGAAGCCATTGCAGAAATCGAAGGTGAATGAAGGGAATGTCAAGAACAGAGGTAATTTAGTGGGGGGGGGGGATATTGAAGTGGTTGTTCCTCATAAATCTTATGCAGAATTTGCTGCTAATTCGGCCAACGGGGGAAACAAGGAGGATGATCATCAAATAAGGGCTGTGGTGAATCCAAATATTAGTTCTCCTGAAAAAATAAAATCAGTAGTTATTAACAATAACGATCTGCTAGGGATTCCAGATTCGGCCTGTAACGTTTTGGCAAAAGTGGATGACATTAATTGTCTGGAAAACTTATATCTAATTCATCTCAGAGAAGGTTTTAATAATTTAACCATACAATATGTAGGAGGCAAATGGGTGTGGATTGAATTTTAAGATAGTAGTACCTGTGACAAATTCAAAAAATGTGAGGCTATCAAAGTGTTTTTTAAGGAACTCAAACCTTTATCTAAACTTTTTAAAGTCATGGAAAGAGCAGTTTGGATAGAAGTTGAGGGTAATCCGTTATGCGCGTGGTCGGTTCGCGCATTTAAAAAGATAGCAGAGTGCTGGGGAGAGGTGTTGTTTGTTGATGATGAAAGCGAGAATAAATTGTCGGTGGGAAGGATTTGTATACTTACCAAGATTGTAGAGTTGATTAATGACAAGATGGTTGTAATGATGGATGATAGTTCGTTTCAGATTCAGGTCAGAGAATGTGGAGGGTGGACGCCTAAATTCATTAAACCGTTTGCTGTGGTTGTAGAAGATAGTGATTGTTTTGGACAAAAATCAGCTAAGGATAACGTATCCAAATTCGTTGAGTGAGGTTTAGTGTTAACTTGATAACAATGGGTATGTGAACAAAAAATAGAGATGAACACCACGATTTGTTGCGAGGAAAAACCCTTTAACCTTATTCGGATTAAAGGAAAAAAACCCCGGGTGATGACAACTTGTCTATCACCAATTTATTAATATAAAAAAGGTTACAATGGGTGGAATTTATGATCAATGAATACAAAAAATGGCTATGTGTGTGTGATTACAGAGAAATATCAGATAACGTATGCAAGTGTCAACTAATGAGTGCATCTGTAACTGTGTGCCCTAGCATTGATCATAACCTCAATATATAACAAATGAAAATAACAACTAACTACTAGGTCCTATTAATCCGCCTTCTCTCCACTTTCTTCCTTCGTTCCGTTTGACCACGTGCTTTAGGAGTCCATTAGCGAAATAGGTGGCGGACTAAGTCTTTGGAGCCGTTATACCTGGTTAACACATCACCATTCAAATACAATTATTAGTAAACATATATTACCGAGGATCCCTAATCCTTCATAACCTAGAACATATCTCAAGGATAATCTATCCATAAGATAGTCAAGAATAATGGATCCTCAGCGTAAAATTCATGCACTAACAATTGCCCCCAAAATGGCGGGTGATTGTGAAACACAGCTGTCATTTTGAAATTTAAATCCCTGCAAAAAGTAGACAATTAGACACGTGTCAGGCAGTTATTATCGATAAAATTAGAATTATTCGCCACCTATATATGCGATTATCATAACCATCTTATAACCACACTATCCAGCCGTCATTCAGGTATCCTTCTTTCTTTTCTTTTTATTTTCTCAATCATGTCTATTACTTCTGCTTCTTCCTCCTCCCCTGACCAGACCGATACCGACTAACTCTGTTCGCAAGGTATACTTTGTTAATGCACATAAATTTGACACTGTGGATATGTTATCCTGGCATATGTCTGGATCAGTGATCCTTAGCATGTATTCCAGATTGTATCAGGATAAAGGATCCTCAGCACTTATTACTAATTAATGGTTGTTCTCATGTGTAGTCTAATATTTAGCAGGTATAATGGTTAGAAGACTCAGTCTATCCACTAACTTGCAGTCAAGAAGATATTGACGCGTCTGGATCAATTATCCTTCTGAAGAGTTCTAGAGCTATGTCAGGATCGTGGATCCTCGGTATTTGGTGCTAGACGGTTATTTCTTATATGAAGGCTGATATTTATCAAGTGTAACGGCTCCAAGACCTGGTTTACCCCCTATTTCGCAGCTTGAGTGATGGAGCACGTGGTCAAAGTGGAAGTTATGATTATATTGAGGGCAATGGCGGATTTTTAGGGATTATTAGTTAATAGTCTTTATTAATCATAACTCCATTGAGTTATTATGTTTTTGTATAAATAGAGGTTGTGATCAACATTAGAACACACATTCAAACGTATTCTAGCTTCTAAGATATCTTGTACTCACACACATAGTATTTGTTGATCATTAACTCCATAACCCTTGTAACCACCTTTTATTATCAATATAATTGACGGTGATAGTTTTCACCGTCCGGGGGTTTTTTGTGCCGGAGATTACTATAATCACGCACTATCCGACCAAAGGTTACCTCGTTGATCCTTGACAGAAGTGATTCGACCAAAGATTACCTCGTGAATTCTTGACCGAAGTCAATCGATCAAATATTACCTATTTAAGTTTTGACCGAAGTGAGATTATCGTATTCAAGGGCTTTTTCCCTCGTGATCAAATCATTGTGTTCACCAAGATTTCGATTACACATTCACTATTATCGTGTTAGCACTATACCTCACTTGACAGATTTGGATACATTATCCTTAGCAAATTTTTATCCAAAACAATTTGGCGCCCACCGTGGGGCAATTGGTGCTATAATCCAGATTATTTCCTATCAATTTTCAACTTTTCATACCCATATCACCATCAATGGCCTCTCAATCAATCTCTGCTTCATCAACTATGCCATCCTCGGTTTCTCTCTCATCAAGAACTTTGCCGCCGATGCCTCCTCCAATTACGGGAGCACCAAGGACCACCGCGGCTGGAAACAAGACACAAATTCCAGCCTTCCAGAGCTCAAAAACCACTGCTGCCACTTCGGTGGTCAAATCTAACAATGATGTTTCTGCTATGTTTTCACAAGTTAAGGCATACATGGAGCAGCAGAACAAAACCAACCAGAGGATCCTACGTGAAGTTGAAGATCTCAAGAAAAGAAAGAGGCCAGCGGAGGATCAGACTCCCTTGATACCTAGGGTGCTGGAATTTTCTACTCCAGGATCCGTGGCTCAACATACTCAAGGATCCTCGATCTTCCAACAAGGATCATCCATCCTTCAACCAGGGTCCATGGGTCAGCATACTCAAGGATCCTCGATCTTCCAACAAGGATCATCCATCCTTCAACCAGGGTCCGTGGGTCAGCATACTCAAGGATCCTCGATCTTCCAGCTAGGATCATCTATCCTTCAACCAGGGTCCATGGGTCAGCGTACTCAAGGATCCTCGATCTTCCAGCCAGGATCATCTATCCTCCAACAAGAGTCCATGGTTCAACCAACTCAAGGATCCTCAACCTTTCAGCAAGGATCATCGATCCTTCAACCAGGATCCTCCGGATTGTATCTTCAAGGATCCTTCAACTTCCAACCACTAGGATCCTTCATCCACAATCAAGGATCCTTCTTCAAGGATCAAGGATTCTCAGGGGTTCAACATCAAAGGTCTTCGGAGGTCCATGAAGGAGATATAATCCCCATGCAAACCATAGCTTATGGAGGACCAACTCCTATTGCAGACTCCTCTTATCCCAACTACTCATCCGAGATGCCTACCTTCACCCAGCAAAGAGGTAACTCGTATGATCCTATATCCTTTAACGCTAACCGTGGTCCCGTGCAGGATGCAGGTATCAACCAAGCTATGGCCAAGGAACTACAGAAGCTCAAGGATATGATATCAAGTGTTCCCGGGGTGATACGACCAATCCCTGAGATACCTGAGGGAAGTCACAAGTTATCCAGATTTGCTCCACCTATCTGTGATGCTGAAATCCCAAAGCGGTTCCAGACCCCCAACATGAAGACTTATGATGGGACCACCGATCCTGAAGAGCACGTTGCACAATATAAGGAGCGTATGGAAATCAATCCTATCCCGGAGAGACTCAAGGAAGCTTTCTTGTGTAAAGGCTTCGGATCCACACTCACAGGATCCGCCTTAAAGTGGCTGCTAAGTCTTCCTCCCTTTTCAGTTACTTCTTTTTCACATTTGGTTAACTTGTTCAACAGCCAATTTTCATGTAGTAGGAAATTTGAGAAGTTGACTAGTGATTTATACCGAGTTATCCAACCTAGTGATGAATCCCTTAGAGATTTTGTTACGAGGTTCGGCAGAGAAGCTCTAGAAATCCCTAATCTTGACATGGCTACTGCTGTTGAAGCATTCAAGATGGGATTTCAGAGGGGCTCCCCCTTTTATGATGATCTTGTGATGACTCCTTGCAGGTCTCTAGATGAAGTAAGAAACAGGACACTCTGGTTTATACGATTGGAAGAAGACAAGAGGATCCAGGATCGTCTGGGGGCTCAAACAAAATAGGAATCCCCAGACAAGAATAAAGGATCTTCATCTCCGGTTTATACGATTGGAACAACAACTCAAAGCCGTACAACAAGTTCAACAATCAAAACGTACGAGCAGTCGAAGAAGGGGATGACGATGAAGATTATCCCTGCATCTCCGAGTATTGTTTCTCCGTAGATACCCATGGCTTAATTTGTGCCATGAAGGATCTAGGAGAAAAAGCAAGGTGGCCCCGGAAGAATGAGAAGACGACCACCTTCAAAGACAAGTCTAAGTGGTGTGCCTTTCACGAAGATTTTGGCCACATGACAGATGAGTGCATTGGCTTGAGAAGGGAAATTGGATACCTCCTGAGCAAGGGTCACTTTAAAGAACTCTTGGGAAGGAAAAAATCCAAGATCCAGGATCCTGAAGATCATCCACAAAAAGCAACACCACCGCCACCAGACGCCCACGTGATCAACTTCGTCTCCAGAGAATATGGCATGATTCAAACTTCTTATCCCACAGAAGAATTTGAGTTGGATGATGAAAGAATACCGTTTATCCCCACTACTCGAGTGACAGATCAAAGAATCTTCTTCGACTCGAGGATCCAGGATCCTCACCAGGATGAGCTGGATGTCCGAATGGTGAATTTCATCTCTGGAGGTTCAGACATTTGTGGAGCTTCTTTCTCTGTAGCAAGAAGACTTGCCAAAGAAATCAAGATGGATAACGAAGACCGACCAATAGTATCCACCACTTTGACGACAGACAAAAGGATCTTCTTCGATGAGGAAGACAAACTAAACATCCAGGATCCTCACCATGACGGTTTAATTATTAATTTATTTATTGCTAACCACTATGTACGCAGGATCCTAGTGGACGGTGGAAGCTCGGTCAACATCATCTAGCATGATGTCCTTAAGAAGATGAACATTCCAGATTCTGAGATTGTCCCTAGAACATCAGTGCTAGTCGGTTTCAGCGGAGAAACCAAGAAGACATTGGGGGACATCAACCTTCCGATTTATATTGAAGGGTTAAATTCATATAAAAAATTCTGTGTAATTGATAACCTTTCTTGTTGCAATGTTATTTTAGGTAGGCCTTGGCTCCATGGGATGAAGGCGGTGGCCTCAACCTACCACCAATGCATCAAACTACCAACTCCTTGGGGAGTAGTAAGGATAGATGGTGACCAAATGGAGGCCAATAATTATTATTCTTCATCCATGAAGCCGACAGCTAAACAGGCGATAGCATAGCAATTACAGCAAAATCCTAGGAATGTACTAGAAGCTCGAGAGCAGGACCTAAAAGAAGTATCTTTAGATCCTGAAGATCCAGACATTAAGGTGCTCCTAGGATCCTGTATCCCTGACGAGATCGAGGAGGATATAATATCCTTCCTAAAGCGATGAAAATCCACGTTTTCCTTCAGACATTCAGATATGACAGGGGCAACATATCAAAGACTGGTCAACATGATGTTCAAGGATCAGTTAGGCAAAACCATGGAAGTCTATATAGATGACATGGTGGTGAAATCAAAGAAAGATAAGGATCATCTCAGAGATCTCAAAGAAGCGTTCAACATCCTGGATCAATACAATATGAAACTGAATCCGTCAAAATGCCATTTTGGTGTTAAGGCTGGAAAGTTTCTAGGGTACATGGTCACCAAAAGAGGGATAGAAGCAAGCCCCGAGCAAATAGAAGCCATTATCAACTTAAAGTCTCTTGTGAATGATAAGGATGTCCAGAGGCTGACGGGAAGAATAGCCGCGCTCAATAGGTTCATTTCCAGATCATCTGAGAAATGCATGGATTTCTACGACATTCTTAGGAAAAATAAGAAGTTCGAGTGGACGAAGAAGCATGAGGCTGCAATCAAAGCCTTAAAGGATTACTTATCCTCAACACCATCTCTGATGAAGCCTGTGGATGGAGAATCCTTATATCTATACCTGGATTTCTCAGGAAATGCAGTAAGTGCCGTCCTTGTGAAGGATCACGAAGGTGAACAACATCCCGTTTATTATGTAAGTAAAAGTCTTTTGGACGCAGAGGTCAGGTATTCTCACATTGAAAAATTAATTCTTGCTTTAATTATGGCCTCAACCAAGTTGAGACATTATTTTGAAACACATACTATTATTTTGAGAACTAACTATCCTATTAAGAATGTGCTTAGAAAACTAGAAATGTCAGGTAGGATGGCCAAGTGGGCTATGAAGCTAAGTGCATATGATATTTAGTATGAGCCTAGAAAAGCCATTAAATCACAAGCGCTTGCATACTTTGTGGCTGATTTCAGTATGACATGCAAAATGAAGCTGATCTAGAGGTCCAACAACTTGAAGAAACCAAGGATCCTTGGATCCTCTTCACAGATGGAGCGTCCAATGTAAGAGGAACAGGTTTGAGCATACTACTAAAATCGCCACAGGGGGACATAATACCCCAGTCCATTGCATGTGCATTCCAAGCCACCAACAATGAGGCAGAATATGAAGCTCTGATCGTAGGTTTGCAATTAGCCAAAAGCATGAGGATCAGGTATCTTCAAATATATATAGATTCTTTGTTAATAGCTAACCACTTTAACGGTTCTTATACTGTGAAAGGTGAGAATAAGGTCAAATATTTAGAAATTGTGAAGGAATTAGCAAAATCCTTCGAGTTGTTTAGTATATACAGGTACCAAGGGAAGAAAATGCCGGGGCAGATGCTTTGGCAAATTTAGCCTCATCTCTGAAAATTCCAGAAGAGAAGATCCCAATTATTCATCTTCTCTCACCAGCAATAGGAGAACAAGAAGTGGGGGAGATAACGAATAACAAAGAAATTGTACTTTGGGATCCATTATCCTCGAATAATCAAGAATCATGGATCCTCCCGATTAAGAAGTACATTCAAACAGGAGAGATTCCAACAACTGAGAATCCCAAATCCTTCAAACTCAAGGTATCACAATATATTTTATTAGATGATATGCTATTCAGGAAATCTCTTGCAGGTCCATACTTGAGGTGCATCGAGGATCCTGAAATCCAAGAGGTGCTCAAAGATTTTCACGAAGGTGATTGTGGTAATCACACCAGAGGTAGAACCCTGTTTTCTTGGATTCTAAGAACAGGATACTTCTGGCCAACAATGAAGAGAGACGCAGTGGAATATTCAAAGAAATGTGATGCTTGTAAAAGATATGCAAACATTCTTCACCAGCCAGCAGAACCTATGTATCCTATATCTTCTTCATGGCCTTTCATGAAATGGGGTATGGATATTGTAGGCAAACTACCTAAGGCACCAGGAGGAAAATTATTCATGCTTGCAATGACGGATTACTTTTCAAAATGGATAGAAGCAGAAGCTTTTGTTCAAGTACGCGAAAAAGAGGTGATATCTTTCATTAAAAGAAATATTATTACTAGATTTGGTATCCCTTCGGAAATTGTTTGTGACAATGGTTCCCAGTTTATCGGGAAAAGAACAACTAACTTTTATGACAGCTGGGGCATCAAGATGATAACCTCTACTCCAGTGCATCCTCAAGCTAATAGCAAGCGGAGTCTAGCAACAAAATCATCATCAACAATCTAAAGAAGAAGCTAGGATCCAAGAAGGGAAAGTGGGCTGAGGAGCTACCTATGTTCTTTAGGCCGATAGAACGACACCTAAGAATGCAACAGGCCAGACACCCTTTTCATTGGTGTTTGGCTCAGAAGCTGTAATTCCTACAGAAATGGTAGTTCCCACAGCTAGAACAAGTATACGTGATCCTGGAGCCAATGAAGAAATCCTTCTTGAAGACTTGGATTTTATTGAAGAACTCGGAGACCTAGCCAAGATCAGAATGGGATCTTATCAACAAAGGGTAGCTGGGGCATACAACAAGAATATAAGGATCAGAAGATTTCAAGAAGGAGATTTAGTTTTGAGGAAAGCCTTCCAAAATACTACCAATCCGGCTGATGGAAAGTTAGCACCCAAATGGGAAGTACCTTATCAGATCGAGTCAGAGGCAAGAAAGGGGGCATATCATTTGCTCACAATGGAAGGCAATAGATTACCAAGAGCATTGAATGCTATCCATCTCAAGAAGTATTTTTTCTAGTCAGGATCTAGTATCCTTCGAAAATCAAGTATCCATCTAGGATCAAGGATCCTAAAATTGGTAATATCTATCTGATCACTTATTCATTTCCTATTCTTGTTATTAATTTAAGAATAATGTATCTTAACATTTATCTTTTTCAAGTTTTTAAGTAACAATGCAGATTTCAATAAAAGGTTCAATGTCTAAGAGATTGGCCACCTCTCCTTCATGCTTAAGGTACATCGCTATTTTCCTTGGCCTAGCCCACGTTTGGGTATGACCCCCGATGGTCATATCCTCTAAGGTTTAAAGGTTTTCACCTTTCTTATAAATAGAGTTTCTACACTCTCGCCTGGAGCACACGCTATCCAACGTATAGTCCGGGGCAGCGGGACCAGTACACGCTTAGTGGCTGACAATTTCGTTGCTTTCGGCTATATGGAGGATCCTACAATTTATGGTAGACGTATCATACCACCTGTTTATAACGTTTTCACGTTATCTCAAGACAAAGGTTTCTAACATTTTCATGTTAGCTAAGGTTTTGGCGTTTTCACGTCACTCACGTTTGGGCTAAATCCGGGGTTGGACGAGTCCCCAGTTAACATCCGTATCCTAGGGCCAGTCCCCAGTTTGGGCTTGTCCCCAGTTTAACACCAGATTACACGGGCTTGTCCCCAGTTGCACGGGCTTGTCCCTAGTTTATTTTATGGGCTTATCCCCAGTTGCACGGGCTTGTCCCCAGTTTATTTTAAGGGCTTGTCCCCAGTTGCACGGGCTTGTCCCCAGTTTATTTTATGGGCTTGTCCCCAGTTTATTGGGTTTAATACCGGATAATATCATAAGTTATTTGCATCAAGTATCATAAATTAGATTATGAGGATCACCGAAGGATCAATACTTATAGATTCAAAATCCTTTAATTCAGTTTTATAAGGATTGCAAAAGGATCAATACTTATGGTAACTTAGGTCTAACTAGACCTTACGGTATGATTTCTGTTTATCGGTTTATACTTATTTGATTTCAGTTTATATCTTTATAGATATAAGGATTCATTATTCTCAATCTATTTTCATAAGGATTTAAGATCCTGGTTTATTTTTGCAAGGATATTTTATCCTAAAAACTTTTTACTAAAGAATATTTCTCAAAACTTTCAACAAGTTTAAAGCTATATCAGACAAACTTTCAAAATAACAGACAATCAACAGAATGTTAAAAGATACTATTTATTAAACTTACTTGCAATTACCAAAAATCTTAACCCGGATTTCACCATTCAAAAAAATGGACCATCCACCCGGGTTAAACTGGTGTTACTAGTTGTTGATGATTTGCAGGGAAAAGGATATACAGCCGGAAGTGAAGTTCCCATGGAAACTCCATTGATATGTGACAATTATATCCAACTTGTCAAATCTCATATGTTTTTGCAGAAAGTTTGAATTCAAAAGGCAAAATGACAGTTGTGATCTTATCACAACCGCCATTTTGGGGGCAATTGTTAATGCACATAAATTTGACACTGTGGATATGTTATCCTGGCATATGTCTGGATCAGTGATCCTTAGCATGTATTCCAGATTGTATCAGGATCAAGGATCCTCAACACTTATTACTAATTAACGGCTGTTTTCATGTGTAGTCTAATATTTAGCAGGTATAATGGTTAGAAGACTCAGTCTATCCACTAACTTACAGTCAAGAAGATATTGACGCGTCTGGATCAATTATCCTTCTGAAGAGTTCCAAAGCTATGTCAGGATCGTGGATCCTCGGTATTTGGTGCTATTAACGGTTATTTCTTATATGAAGGCTGATATTTATCAAGTGTAACGGCTCCAAGACCTGGTCTACCCCCTATTTCGCAGCCTGAGTGATGGAGCACGTGGTCAAAGTGGAAGTTACGATTATATTGAGGGCAATGGCGGATTTTTAGGGATTATTAGTTAATAGTCTTTATTAATCATAACTCCATTGAGTTATTATGTTTTTGTATAAATAGAGGCTGTGATCAACATTAGAACACACATTCACACGTATTCTAGCTGCTAAGATATCTTGTACTCACACAAATAGTATTTGTTGATCATCAACTCCACAACCCTTGTAACCACCTTTTATTATCAATATAATGGACGGTGATAGTTTTCACCGTCCGGGGGTTTTTTGTGCCGGAGATTACTATAATCACGCACTATCCGACCAAAGGTTACCTCGTTGATCCTTGACCGAAGTGATTCGACCAAATATTACCTCGTGAATCCTTGACCGAAGTCAATCGATCAAAGATTACCTTGTTAAGTTTTGACCGAAGTAAGATTATCGTATTCAAGGGCTTTTTCCCTCGTGATCAAATCATTGTGTTCACCAAGATTTCGGTTACACATTCACTATTATCATGTTAGCACTATACCTCACTTGACAGATTTGGATACATTTTCCTTAGCAGATTTTTATCCAAAACATACTTGTAGCCCCATCTTCCGAGATCTGTAACTTCACAGATCTAGAAATCGATGACATTCGGTCACTTTTTCCGGATAACACCGTATTCCGACCCTTCGATTCCACAACCCACAGCAATTGCATTTCCAAGAACTGGATTTGTTTTCCAGCCCAACCGTTCTTGATAGGCTTCAAACACCCTTTTTCTGATTTCACCCAAAGTTTCTTCACCTTGACCGGAATCAGCTACATCCAGACCATGCCTATGTTATGGAGGATTCTTCATGCTATAGAGAGGATTATCGAGGAAGAAGGCGTCGAGTTTGGCTTGTCAGAGTTATCGTATCTGTACACCCTGGTCACCAATGGTTCCAAACGTTTTGATTTTAAATCGAAACCTCGTCAAGTGATTCCTATCTCCAAGGTTACCCAGAATGATACACTCTGGAAGAATCAATTTTTCTTCGTAAAAAGAGATTCCATTCTTGGTGGACCCGATCTTCCCAAAAGATGGATCCAGAAGGGTAGATCTAGGATCCTTAGGTCGCAAATGTGGGATACTTGATTCTTTTACTAATACTTTTTCTTTCCTTGTGTAGTTGAAAACTTTGCTTTGCTGTCTGAGCTTCCTGGAGTTGAAGAGAAAGTCAATAAATTCTTGGCACTAGATCCTACAATCAGAACCTTTAAATCTAAGTTCGTTGAAGCTTTTCAGGAGTCAAACTCAGAGTCAAACATGTCAAGTAAGTATCTTTATAATTAAGTTAAATATTGATAAAATAAAAGAAGATTTTGTAAACTTATTTGTGAATACTTGTTTGCAGGCGCTCAGAAGTAAGAGAAATCCGCATCCAAGTTTTCCCTTGAGGATATTGACTGCATGTTTGTGAAGAATAAGACCTTGAAGTCCACCCCGATATCCGAGCCTCGTCCAGTCACGACCTGAGCCAAGTCAGGAGCAAAGAGGAAGAAAAGCTCCGAACCTGAGAATCCCTTTGACACTGAGAAACAGCTGCTCGAGATGATGACTGCCGTAAGGATCCTTTATTCTCTTAGCCCTTGCTGATAGATTAAGTATTCTCCTGATCTTGTCTTATTTTCTTATACAGGCTGTCAACTCTGCTCGAGGCCATCATGAGAATATCGTTGGAGAATATGAGGAGACTCTTGCTGGGATGAGGTCCATGGCCGCTGCAAAGGACAAAGCGCTTTCCAAAATGACCAAAGAGAAGAAACAGGCCGAGGATCACGCATCCACACTCGCAGTTCAAATGCAGGAGGAGATCAACCGGGCTACCAATGAAGCGAAGATTTGGGCAGCCAAATCGATTTTGCAGGCTAGGATCAAGCATCCACACTCGCAGTTCAAATGCAGGAGGAGATCAACCGGGCTACCAATGAAGCGAATATTTGGGCAGACAAATCGATTTTGCAGGCCAGGATCAAGCTGGTAACTGAAGCCAATGATCCATCCTTTGACAAATCTTCATGGGACATAGTGCAGTGGAAGCAATCCTTGGCTAATCTGGGTGGTGTTGAGGACGAAGAGGAAGGCGATATGGTCGATGCGAGTGGAGCAGGTGCAAGCGGAGTGAAGGAGACAGATGAGGCTGAGGAAGGAAAAGAATCAGCAACAGAGGATGAATAAGCTGCATAAATGGGCGATGAAGGATATCGAAGACAAGGCCCGAGCCCGTTTTCTTTTTATTTTGATAATGTTTTATGGATAATTGATTATTGTTTGTAATAGACAATAGTAATTAGGGTAAAGGATCCATGATCCTTATGACAATTCTCAGGGGTGGCAAAGGTGGATGTATCCTCTGTTTGTGAGGATGAAGCCTTTGGTGCCCCTGTTCTCTTTATTTTGCTGCATTCCATGAACAATCAATAAAACCTGCTTAACCCGGGTGGATGGTCCATCTTTTGTATGGTGAAATCCGGGTTAAGGATTTTGGATAAGTCCAGGTGACTTATGTTTAATAATAATCTAAAGCTTTTGACTATTCGCTTGTTACCTGTTATTTTGAAAGTTTGTTTGATATAGCTTTAGTCTCATTGAAAGTTTTAAGAAATAATCTTGAGTAAAAATTTTAGGATAGAGTATCCTTATGAAAAATAATTATAAAAATTTTAGGATAGAATATCCTCATGAAAAATAATTATAAAAATTTTTGGGTTGAATATACTTATGAAAAATAATTATAAAAATTTTAGGATAGAATATCCTTGTAGAAATAATTCAAAGATTTTAAATCCTTAAACAAAAAGGTTTATAAGGATCCTAGCCAAACAAATGTAAATTTATAAGTAGAAATTATACCATAAGGTCTAAGCAGACCCAAGTTACCATGAGTATTGACCCTTTTGTGATCCTTGTAAAAATAAGTTAAGGATTTCGAATCCACAAGTCTTGATTCTTATGTGATCCTCATAAGTGAACTTAGGATATTTGTTGCAAATAACTTATAAAATCAATTGGGATAAAACCCGTTAAACTGGGTACAAGCCCATATAATAAACTGGGGACAAGCCCGTGAACTGGGGACAAGCCCGTGACTGGGAACAAGCCCAAACTAGGGACAAGCTCAAAAAACTGGGGATAAGCCCAAACTGGGGAAAAGCCCAAAAAACTGGGGACTGGCCCAAGATACGGATGTTAACTGGGGACTCGCCCAACCCGGGATTTAGCCCAAACATGAGATAACATGAAAATGTTATAAACCGGTGGTATGGTATGTCTACCATAAATCGTAGGATCCTCCATATAGCCGAAGACAACGAAATTGTCAGCCACTAAGCGTGTACTGGTCTCGCTACCCCGGACTATACGTTGGATAGCGTGCGCTACAGGCGAGAGTGTAGAAACTCTAATTCATAAGAAAGGTGAAAACCTTTAAACCTTAGAAGATATGACCATCGGGGGTCATACCTTAATCGTGGGCTAGGCTAAGGGAAACAGTAAAGTACCTTAGAGGCGAATGAGAGACAACCTCTTAGACATTGAACATCTTACTAATATCTTGCATTGTTACTTAAAACTTGGAAATAACAAATGTTAATAATATGTTATCCTTAAATAAATAAAAATCTTAAATGAATAAGTAATCAGATAGATATTACCAATTTCAGGATCCTTGATCCTTTTAGGATACTTTATCCTCAGAGGATACGTGATCCTGATTAGAAAAAGTACTTCTTGAGGTGGATAGCATTCCAAGCTCTTGGTAACCTGTTGCCTTCCATAGTGAGCAAATGATATGCCCCCTTTCCTGCCTCTGACTCAATCAAATATGGACCTACCCACTTGGGTGCTAGCTTCCTATATGCCGGATTGGTTGTGTTTTAGAAGGCTTTTCTCAAGACCAGATCTCCTTCTTGATATCTTTTGATCCTTATACTTTTGTTGTATGCCCCAACCACCCTTTGTTGATATGCCGCCATCCTGATCTTGGCTAGGTCTCTGAGTTCTTCAACAGTATCCAAGTGTTCTAGAAGGATTTATTTATTGACCTCAGGATCACGGATGCTTGTTCTGGCTGTAGGAACCACCATCTCTGTAGGGATTACTGCATCTGATCCAAACACCAATGAGAAGGGTGTTTGGCTCATTGCATTCTTGGGTGTTGTCCCGTCAGCCCAAAGAACATAAGGTAGCTCTTCGGCCCACTTTCCTTTCTTGGATCCTAGCTTCTTTTTTCTGGTTGTTGATAATAATCTTGTTGCTTGACTCTGCTTGGCCATTAGGTTGAGGATGCACTGGAGTAGATGTAATCATCTTAATGCCCAAACTGTCACAAATAATTTTTGAAGGAATGCTAAATCTAGTAATAATATTTCTTTTAATGAAGGATATCACCTCTTTCTCGCGGACTTGAACAAAAGCTTCTGATTCTATCCACTTTGAAAAGTAATCAGTCATTGCAAGCATGAATACTTTTCCTCCTGGGGCCTTAGGTAGCTTACCCACAATATCCATGCCCCACTTCATGAAAGCTCATGATGAGGATATAAGATACATAGGTTCTGCTGGTTGATGAAGGATGTTTGCATGCCTTTCACAAGCATCACATTTCTTTGAGTACTCCATGGCGTCTCTCTTCATTGTCGGCCAGAAGTATCCTGTTCTTAGAATCCTAGAAAAAAGAGCTCTACCTCCAGTATGATTACCACAATCTCCTTCGTGAAAGTTGTTGAGCACCTCTTGAATTTCAGGATCCTCGATGCACCTCAAGTATGGACCTGTAAGAGATTTCCTACACATAATGTCATGTAATAAAATGTATTGTGATACCTTAAGTTTGAAGGACTTCGTATTCTCTGTGGCACGAATTTCTCCATCTTGTATATAATTTTTGATTGGGAGGATCCAGGATCCTTGGTTATTTAAGGATGATGGATCCCACAGTACGATTTGTTTGTCAGTTGTTATCTCCCCAACTTCTTGTTCTCCTATTGCTGGTGAGATTATATGGATGATTGGGATCTTCATATCTTCTGGAATTTTCAAAGATGAAGCTAAATTTGCCAAAGCATCTGCCCCAGTGTTCTCTTCCCTTGGTACCTGATCAATACTAAACAATTCGAAGGATTTTGCTAATTCCTTCACAACATCTAAATATTTGATTAGTTTTTCACCTTTAGAATTATATGAGCCCTTAATGTGGTTAGCTATCAACACTGAATCTATATATACTTGAAGATACCTGATCCTCATGTGTTTAGATAATTGCAAACCTGCGATCAAGGCTTCATATTCTGCCTCATTATTTGTTGCTTGGAACTCACAGGCTATAGACTAGGGTAATATGTCCCCATGTGGCGATTTCAGTAGGATACCTAATCCTGTCCCTCTTAAATTGGAAGTTCCATCTGTTAAGAGGATCCAAGGATCCTTGGTTTCTTCTAATTGCTGGACTTCTAAATCAGCTTCTTTTTGCATGTCACAGTTGAAATAAGCCACAAAGACTGCTAGTGCTTGCGATTTAATGGCTGTTCTGGGCTCATACTGAATATCATATGCACTCAGCTTCACTGCCCATTTGGCCATCCTTCCAGACAATTCTGGTTTTCTAAGCACATTCTTAACAGGATAATTAGTTCTCAAAATAATAGTATGTGTTTCAAAGTAATGTCTTTGTTTAGTAGAAGCCATAATAAGTGCAAGAATAAATTTTCTAAATGAGAATACATGGCTTCCGCATCTAAAAGACTTTTACTTACATAATAAACGGGATGTTCACCTTCATGATCCTTCATGAGGACGGCACTTACTGCATTTCCTGAAACAGCTAGGTATACATATAAGGATTCTCCATCCACAGGCTTCATCAAAGCTGGTGCTAAGGATAAGTAATCCTTTAAGGCTTTAAGTGCAAATTCATGCTTCTTTGTCCATTCGATCTTCTTATTCTTCCTAAGGATGTCATAGAAGTCTTTGCATTTCTCCGAGGATCTGGGAATAAATCTGTTGAGAGCAGCTATTCTTCCCGCCAACCTCTGGACATCCTTAGCATTCACAGGAGACTTCAAGTTGATGATGGCTTCTATTTTCTCGCGGCTTGCTTCTATCCCTCTTTTAGTCACCATGTATCCTAGAAACTTTCCAGCCTTAACACCAAAATGGCATTTTGACGGGTTCAGTTTCATGTTATACTGGTCGAGGATGTTGAATGCTTCTTCGAGATCTCTGAGGTGATCCTCAGCTTTCTTTGACTTCACCACCATGTCATCTTTGTAGACTTCCATAGTCTTACCAAACTGATCCTTAAGCATCATGTTGACTAATCTTTGATATGTTTCCCCTGCATTTCTTAGTCCGAATGGCATAGCAATATAACAGTATATGCCGGTAGGAGTCATGAATGCTGTATCTTCTTGATAAGATAGTTCCATCTGAATTTGTTGAAATCCTATGGAAGCATCCATAAAGGTGAGCATCTCATGTACTGTCGTTGCATCCACCAGGGAGTCTATATGTGGTAACGGGAAAGGATCCTTGGGGCATGCCTTGTTTAAATCAGTAAAATCGACACACACCCTCCACTTTCCATTCTTTTTAGAAACAACAACCACATTAGCTAACCATCGAGGATACTTAACCTCTCTGATCATATTGGCCTTAAGAAGTTTTTCAACTTCTTCTTGTATGATAGCGTTTCTCTCAGGAGCGAATTTTCTTCTCTTCTGATGGACGGGTTTAACAGATAAATCAAGGCCTAACTTGTGAGTAATTACCTGCTTAGAAATACCTGTCATGTCTGAATTTTTGAAGGAAAAAGTGGACTTTCTTCGCGTTAGGATGGATATTATATCCTCCTAGATCTCACTAGGGATACTGGATCCTAGGAACACTTTCACATCTGGATCCTCGGGATCAAAGGACACTTCCTTTATGTCTTTCTCTCGAGCTTCCAACACGTCCCTAGGATGTTGCTGTGGTTGCTATGCTATCGTCTGTTTAGTTGCTGGCTTCATTGATGAAGAATAGTAGTTCTTGCTTCGACTTGGTCACCATCTATCCTTATCACTCCCCAAGGAGTTTGTAGTTTGATGCATTGATGGTAAGTAGAAGCCACTGCCTTCATCCCATGTAGCCAAGGCCTGCCCAAAAACATTGCAACAAGAAAGGTTATCTATAACACAAAATTTTTGGTAAGAATTTAATCCTTCAATGTATATTGGGAGTTTGATATCCCCCAATTTCTTCTTAGTTTCACCACTGAAACCGACCAGCACCGATGTCCTTGGGATAGTCTCCAAGTCTGGTATATTCATCTTCTGAAGCGCATCATGCTGGATGATATTGACCGAGCTTCCACCATCGACTAGGATCATGCATACATAATGGTTAGCAATAAACAAAGTAACAATCAAACCGTCATGAAGTGGATCTTGGATGTTTGATTTATCTTCATCATCGAAGAAGATCTTTTTGTCGGTCGTCAAAGTGGTGGATATGACTGGTCGTTCCCCGTTATCCAACTTGGTCTCCTTGGCGAGTCTCTTAGCTGCGGAGAAGGAAGTTCAACATATGTCTGAGCCACCGGAAATGAAGTTGATCACTTGAGCATCTGGTGGGGGCGGAGTCGCTTTTTGAGGAACCTCTTCAGGATCCTGGACTTTTTTCTTCCCAACAGTTCCTTAAAATGGCCCATACTCAGGAGGTATCCAATTTCCCTCCTTAGACCGATGCAATTGTCCGTCATGTGGCCAAAATCCTCATGGAAAGCACACCATTTGGATTTGTCTCAGAAGGTCGTTGACTTCTCGTTCTTTTGAGGCCACCTTGCCTTCTCCCTTAGATCCTTCATGGCACAAATCAAACCATGGGTATCTACGAAGAAGCAACATTCTGAGATGTTGGGGTAATCCTCATCATCATCTCCTTCTTCAACAGCTCGAACGTTTTGATTGTTGAATTCGGAGTAAGGCTTCGAATTGTTGTTTCTGTATGTGGATCCTTTATTCTTGTCAGGGGATTCTTGCTTCGTTTGAGCCTCTAACAGTTCCCGGATCCTTTTGTCGTCTTCCAGTCGTATGAATCTCAGTGCTCTGTTCCTTACTTCATCCAAAGACCTGCAAGGAGTCATCACAAGATCATCATAAAAGGGGGAACCCTTCTGAAGTCCCATCTTGAATGCTTCAACAGCAGTGGTCATGTCAAGATTGGGGATTTCCAGGGTTCCTGCCAAACCTTGTAGCAAAATACCTAAGGGATTCATCACTAGGTTGGATAACTCGATATAAATCACTAGTTAACTTCTCAAATTTCCTACTACAGGAAAATTGACTGTTGAATAAGTTGACTAAGTGTGAGAAAGAAGAAAAAGAAAAGGGAGGAATACTTAGCAGCCATTTCAAAGCAGATCCTGAAAGTGTGGCTCCAACGCCTTTGCATAGACAAGCCTGCTTGAGCCTCTCAGGAATCGGGTTGATTTTCATCCTTTCTTTGTATTGAGCTACGTGCTCTTCAGGATCAGTGGTCCCGTCATACACTTTCATGTTGGGGGTTTGAAAGCGTTTCGGGATTTCCGCGTCATAGATTGGTGGAGAAAATCTGGAAAATTTGTGGCTTCCCTCCGGTATCTCAGGGATTGGACGGATTACCCCTGGTACACTGGATATCATATCCTTAAGTTTCTGCAGTTCTTTAGCAATAGCTTGGTTGATACCTGCATCCTGCATGTAACCACGATTAGCATTTAAGGATATAGGATCATTTGTGTTACCTCCTTGTTGTGTAAAGGTCGACATTCCAGAAGAGTGGCTGAGATAAGAAGTATCTGCTACAGGAATTGGTCCCCCGGTAGCTATGGTCCGCATGGGGATTTATCTCATTCATGGACCTCGGAGGATCGTTGATGTTGAACCACTGAGGATCCTTGACTGTGGGTGAAGGATCCTAGTGGTTGAGAGTTGAAGGATCCTTGAAGATACAATCTGGAGGATCCTGGTTGAAGGATCAATGGTCCTTGCTGAAAGGTTGAAGATCCTTGAGCTGGTTGACCTATGGACCCCTGGTGAAGGATAGACGATCCTTGCTGAGAAGTTGAAGATCCTTGAACCTGTTGACCCATGGACCCCGGGTTAAGGATAGATGATCCTTGCTGGAAAATTGAGGGTCCGTGAGTCTGTAGATTCATGGCTCCCGGTTGAAGGATGGATGATCCTTGAGTAGGTTGAGCTAAGGGTGTTGGAGTGTTAAAATCCAGCTTCCTAGGCATCAGAGGAGTTTTATCCTCCACCGGCCTCTTAGTCTTCTTCAAGTCTTCTATCTCTTGATGGATCCTTTGGTTAGTCTTGCTTTGCTATTCCATGTATGCTTTGACCTGTGAATACATAACAGAATTATCATTATTAGTATTGACCATCGAAGTGGCAGCAGAGGTTTTTGAGCTCTGGAAAACTGGTAGTTGAGTCTTGTTTCCAGCTGCGGTTGTTCTTAGAGCTACTGCCAATGGGGGAGGCATCGGTGGCAAGTTCCTTGATGAGTGAGAAATGGAAGATGGCATGGTAGATGAAGCAGAGGTTGATTGAGAGGCCATTGAAAGTGGTATTGATGGAAAAGGTTGAAAATTGATTGGGTATTTTCTGGATTATAGCACCAATTGCCCCACGGTGGGCGCCGAATTGTTTTGGACAAAAATCAGCAAAGGATAATGTATCCAAATTCGTTGAGTGAGGTTTAGTGCTAACCTGATAACAATGGGTATGTGAACAAAAAATAGAGATGAACACCACGATTTGTTGCGGGGAAAAACCCTTTAACCTTATTCGAATTAAAGGAAAAAATCCCCGGGTGATGACAACTTGTCTATCACCAATTTATTAATATTAAAAAAGGTTACAATGGGTGGAGTTTATGATCAATGAATACAAAAAATGGCTATGTGTGTGTGATTACAGAGAAATATCAGCTAACGTATGCAAGTGTTAACTAATGAGTGCGTCTGTAACTGTCTGCCCTAGCATTGATCATAACCTCGATATATAACAAACGAAAATAACAACTAACTACTAGGTCCTATTAATCCGCTATCTCTCCACTTTCTTCCTTCGTGCTTTTTGATCACGTGCTTTAGAAGTCCATTAGCGAAATAGGTGGTAGACTAAGTCTTTGGAGCCGTTATACCTGGTTAACACATCACCATTCAAATACAATTATTAGTAAACATATATTACCGAGGATCCCTGATCCTTCATAACCTGGAACATATCTCAAGGATAATCTCTCCATAAGATAGTCAAGAATAATGGATCCTCAGCGTAAAATTCATGCCCTAACAGTGATCATTTGTCAAATGATAGTAGTGACGACACAGGTGGATCGGTCAATTTTAATGAGGAGGACCGACAAAGAGGTAAAAGGGCAAACGAAGCTGGAAAAGATGATCTGTTTGACATGGATAGATTTATTTTTACAGAAAAGAACAATGATGAAGCGAAAGAGAATGATATTTCGTTATCTAGACCACCGGGTTTTGAGGGGGTTAAAATGGGATTCTTGTGAAATTCATAATGATCAAGAGGAGGGGAAATTTTTGTTGGAATATGGGTCTGGATCTTTGAATCAAGATGGATCAGACTTGAATGGGCATGTTGGGGATCGTAAGGCAAGTATTGATGTGGTGAATCAAGATGGGCCAGAGGAGGAATTAAATTTTGGGAAGATAGGAAACAATGTTGAGGAACATAAGTTGTCGCATTCTCATGACAGGTCGGTTAATTGTGAGCAACCTAAAAAAATAAAGAGATAGGGGAATTTTGTGCTACAGAAGCTACTATTTCTTTGAATCAATCTACTTCGAGAACCATTACGGAGGATAATGATACGAGAAGTATTCTGGAAGCAAAGAAGTCTAAAAAGAATAAATGTGGAAAAAGAATTAATCATGGTGGTTCTATTCTTAATGATTTATTAAGAAATATTGAGATTGGGAATGCAATGGGATATGAATTGAATGGTAGTAAAGAGGATTTAGCGAAACTTATAAGGAGGATGAGTGATTTAATGGTTGATAAATGATTGTTATGTCTATTAACATTTGTGGGAGCGGAGATACAGATAAAAGGAAGAGGATTAAAAAGTTATGTTGTAAATTCAGATTGAACTTTTTGGCACTTCAAGAAACGAGGATGACTAAGTTAGACTTGTGTAAAGTTAAGGCGATGTGGGGAAATTATAATTTTGATTTTGCTTTTAGTGCGGCCCCGGGCCATTCTGGCGGTATTTTGTCGGTGTGGGACAACTCGATGTTTGTTAAACATTCTGTTTTTGTTCCAACTTCTTTGTGGCGGTGGAAGGCGAATGGTCTATTTTAGATTTGAAATGTACTATGGTAAATATTTATGCTCCTCAAGACGAACGGGATAAAAAAAATTATGGCAATCGTTGATGGAATCATTCATAATAAGCCGGGCTTTTATTTTTTAATGGGCGATTTTAATGCAGTGTGTTTTCAACATGAAAGATTGGGTACTTCCTTTTCTCACACGGTTGCCAGGTATTTTAATGACTTTATTTCTGATGCGGGGTTGATCGATATTCCTTTGGGTGGGTACTCGTTAACTCGGGTGGACGCTAGTTGTAAAAAACTTAGTAAACTTGATCGATTTTTACTGTCGGAGGAGTTATTTTCTCGAATCACGAACATTGAAGCTGTTGCACTAGATTTATCTATTGCGGATCATTGTCCGATTCTGTTCTGTCAAAATATGCTTAAATGTGTCCCAATCCCTTTTAAATTATTTAATTCCTGGTTGGAGAAGGATGGTTTTGAAAAGATGGTTGTTGAAGATTGGAGTATAAAACCTTTGGTTCGTTCTTCTAATGGCTTTATTATTTTTATAGAAAAAGTCAAGAAGCTTAAAAATTCGATTAAGACATGGTCATTAGGTTGCATGAAGCAAGAAGAGGCCAACCATATGTTACTTTCGACTCGTTTGGTTGAAATTGACAAATTAATATATATGGGGGCGGGTTCAGAAGATCTTATTAATGAAAGAAAGACGATTTTGAAGGATTTAAATAAGATACATGAAGGTAAAGTGTTGGATGAGGTTCAAAAGGCAAAAGTTAAATGGTGTATAGAGGAGGACGAAAACTCAAAATTTTTCCATGGGGTTGAAAATAAAAAAGAGAAGGCAACTTTTGATTCGTGGTATAAAAAAAGATGGTTTATGGATTGAAAATCCCGATGGTATAAAAGATGTTTTTCTAGAGTATTATAGAAGTAAATTTAAACGGGTGGAGGGGATTAAGGTTAGGTCGAAGTCAGTTTTTTAAACGTCTCTCCGAAGATGAGTCAAGAAGTTTGGAAACAGAATTCTCCATATCAGAAATTAAAGAAGCGGTGTGGTCATGTGGTAGTCAGAAGTCGCCGGGCCCGGATGGGTTCTCATTTGGGTTCGTTAAACATTATTGGGAAGTAATTAAAGATGGCATTTGTAAGTTTGTTTTCGATTTCTTTCGCACGGGTAATATTCCGGTTGGGTGTAATTCATCGTTTATCACTCTAATTCCCAAGTTGGTTAGCCTTGTGGTTGTGGAGGAGTTTAGACCTATTAGTTTAATAAATTTGTAATACAAAATTATTGCTAAGCTATTGGCTAATAGGTTGGAATTGGTCATTAATTCGCTTGTTAGTACTGAACAATCTGCATTTATCAAAGGGAGACAATTCTGGATGGTCCTCTTATGGTTAATGAGATCGTGGATGATTACAAGCGTAGAAATGGGAAGCTATTGTTATTAAAGCTTGATTTTGCTAAGGCTTAAGATTCACTTAATTGGGATATTTATTTACTATCATGTCTTTTCTCGCATTTGGGGACAAGTGGTTGTCATGGGTCAGGACTTGTTTATTATCTGCCAGAGCGTTTGTTCTGATTAATGGTAGTCCGACTGCGGAATATCAACTCGAGATGGGGCTACGACTAGGAGATCCCCTTTCTCCTTTCTTATTTATCATCGCTATGGAAGGATTTCACGTGGCGATTGAAGACATTATTCAAGCGGGTTTCTTTAAAGGGCCAAGATTGGTGGAGGTCCGTTAGTTCTGTCTCATCTCTTTTATGCTGATGATGTCATCATTCTTGGAGAATGGTCATTGAGAAATATTGAGAACCTAGTCATGGCATTAAATTGTTTTTACTTGGCTTCGGGGTTGAGGCTAAATATTCACAAGTCTAATCTTTTTGGAGTGGGTGTGGATCAAGGAGAGGTTGGTTATTTGGCAGATGTTGTTGGTTGTAAACCGGATAAATTACCCTTTAATTATTTGGGGATTCCGGTGGGTGAGAGAATGGGAAACATTACGAGTTGGAATGTTCTAGTTGATAAGTTTAAAGCTAAACTGTCTAAATGGATAGCAAATACGTTATCTATAGGAGGGAGAATGGTTCTTATCTCTTCTGTGCTTGGTTCATTGGGGGGTATACTTCCTTTCACTCTTTTTAATGCCTGCAGGAGTAATAAACAAGTTAGAAGCTTTACGGAGTAGGTTTTTTTGGGGAGGGGTCGAGGACAGTCATAAAATTCTATGGGTTAAGTGGAAGCTCACGATTGCTAATAAAGAAAAAAGGAGCTTGGGCATTGGCAGCTTGAAGAATTTTAATTTGGCTTTGTTATATAAACGGAGGTGTAGGTTTGTTAATAGTCCTAACTTCTTGTGGGTGAGGGTGATTAAGTCCATTTACCGGAATAACATTGATCAACATGGATTGGTCCAAAGCATCAAAGGAAATGAGATTTGGGCAATGATAGTTAAGTCAATCAGTAAACTCAACGATGAAAACAGAATTCCGCCTTCGGTTATTAGAAAAGAACTTGGGAATAGGAATAATACTTTGTTTTGGAAAGATGTGTGGATTGGAAATAGTCCGTTGTGTTCTCAGTTCCCTAGATTATTCAATCTAGAGATAAACAAAGATTGCTTCCTTAAAGAGAAGTTGGTTGACAAGGATTGGGTGTGGAATTGAAGAAGGCAATTGAGGGGTGGGGTGGAGGATGCTCAACGTATCGAGATGATATCCATTCTCTCTTCTTTTTCCTTGTCTAATTATGATGATAAGTGGACGTGGAAGCTAGAATCAGAGGATATTTTCTCGGTAAAAGGAATTAGATCGTATCTTGATCGGTGGCAGGCTCCGAGTGGTTATTCTCCAACGAGATGGAACAAGTGTACTCCTAGAAAGGTCAATATTTTGGTTTAGAGATTGCTTTTGGATCGTTTGCCAACGAGGTATAATTTAAACTTGAAAGGTTTAGATATCCCTTCTATTTATTGCCCGATGTGTTCGAATTCGGTGGAAGTGTTGGATCATGTCTTTAGAGGTTGTGCTATAGCTTCTAAAATTTGGAATTCTATTGCTCGGTGGTTGGATTTGGATTTTCCGATTAATAAAGGCCCCAAAAGTATTATTGATTGGTTGGATTCTAATACTTGGGTGAAAAAGAGAAAAGAGGTCGTCGAGATAATTATTTTTACAGCTTGGTGGATTATTTGGAGTGCCCGGAACGAAATGATTTTTGGTTTGAGTATCAAGTATAGAGAGAACCTTTTTGATTCCATTGTTTCAGTTTCTTTTTTGTGGTATTCGTCTCGTAACTTTAAACATCGTTTAAACTGGGTGACATGGTTGAAAAACCTGTTACTTAGTATGTAATTTTGTCTGTTTCTGGCTTGAAATTTCTAACGAGTGTTTTTTTTTAAAGTTTGCCTTTCAAAAAAAAAATATCGACGATATTGACCAATATTTGGCCGATATAGGACTAATATTTGACCGATATATCACTGATTTTCCCGATATCAGTGTTTTAAGTCTTAATTATTAACTTTTAGTGTTCGATCAGTGTTAGTGTTTTACGTCTTAATCAATGCTTACTTGCTATGATTGTTAGTGTTTTTCAATTTGCAAAAGGTTAATCTGTTAATGGTAGGAGTCTATACTGAATTATTAGTATTAAATTGCTATATATATGAATTTTAAATGATATTAAAATTTACCGATATCCAACCGATATCTCACTGTGATAATCGATATCTCATATTTCGGTCCTTAACCGATATTCGATATTTTTCCCCATTAACTGCTTAGGTGTATACGAATCGGTAAATGGGCCCAAACCGGTTTGGGTTGTAAACAGTTTAGTCAACAACAAACCGGTGCGGGCTAAAAACCGATTTTGTTTTTCCAAATTGGGTTGGGTCTAAACGTTGAAATGCCTGGACTAGAAAACCCTGAACAAAGCAAGCAAGCAAGCAAGCAAGCCCACCGGTGCTATGATTTTAATTTCAAAGTAGTTTAATAATTATAATCCAAGAGTGGCTTGAAATTGTTTAGTTGTTTAATCTTCTATAATAAAAATATGTAAATGTTATTTATTATTTATTAGATCAGAACAAAAATGTGTAATTATCTAAAATGCTAAATTAATATATTGTGCGTAGGAGTATTTGCGATTCTTTCATATGAGAAATAATTAATGGAAAAATGTAGCATATATGTTATCCCTTTATTTATTAGAACTTTATAAATGTTTAATTAACTAGCAAGCTTACCCGCATGTTATGGCGGGGTTATTTATGTTTTGGTTACGCGGGGTGGGTGGGTGGGGTGGAGATAGATAGACAACCATCACTCTAGATATACCCATCAACACCGCCGCCGGTGCCCCCATCATGCGTGATGGGGGATCCAGCGTGATAGCCATCACGCTAGATATATGACCGAATCACAATTACCTATATATATATATATGTATGTATATTAAAACTCATCACACTCACATGAAAACCTATATATATGTGTGTGTGTGTATTAAAACCCATCACACCACCACCACCCCCCACTAAATTTCATCACTAGTGATGGAATGTGGTGGGGTGAGGTGGCACACCACCATTGGGTGTGGTGGGTGATGGAAATGGAACCACCCCCTCCTCCCTTAGACTACCTGCTATGGGGCGGGGTTGGCTGAGTTTGCCGGCGCCATTGGGCGCTCAACACCACCAAGGGGCGCCCTTGATGGTGGGCCGCTGGTGCTCAGAGTGGTTGCAAAGCTGGGCGCGGACGAGGGGTTTTTAGTGGGCCCTCTCTCTCTATCTCTCACACAAACATACATACATACATACACACATATATATATATATATATAATGCGCGCAGAAGAGGGGTTTTTACCATAGCGGGGATGGGGCTTCGATGCCCCCGGTGGTTACGTGGCACCAAAGTTTAAAAGTACGGATTCGTGCCTCGAGGCGTTTTCCCTTAGCCTCAAGAGGCGTAAGCCTCGAGGCGAACCGAGGCGTAAGCCAGAGACGGATTTAAAAATATATATATTTTTTATATATCTTAAAAGATATAAAATACTAAACATCAAACAAAGAACTTTCATAACTAAATGTAACAAATAATAACAAGAAACAAAACTTTACAATTCAATGTATAAATTTATAATGTTAAGTTTGTGGTTTTTATGTATAAATTTATTAATTGAAGGATTAAATGTAAACTGTTGAAGATAGAGGGGGTTAACAGTTAAAATACACAAACTGATATGACACTTTTGTGTAAAGATTTACAAGTTTCAGGGAGTAAAGGTAAAATATTGAAACAGAGGGGGTTCAAGGTTAAAACATTTAAACTTATTTAAACCTAAATCACTAAAACGTAAGTTCCATAGTCGCTGTCACTTCCTTCATCCTGATTTCCAGCCGTTATCTTCTTTCCTCTTGATTTTCGGCGCCGGAATTTGCCATCATATTGACGCTTTGGATGTTTTCCGCCTCAATCATTTCCGCCGCCTCGGACCTTAGAGGCGTACGTATAATCTCAGACATAGAGGCGTCGCCTCATAATCGGTTTTTTGCCGCCTCGTCTCGAGGCGCCGCCTCATTCCGTTTTTTAAACCATGCGTGGCACTGACGTGGCACGGTGGAGGGGCCTCTAAGCCCCCCACCATAGAGGACAGCCTTAGGGGGGAGGGGGTGGTGTAAATCTTCTCACACACCACCTCCACTTATGGTGTGCCACATCACCAACCCCAAATCAATCACATGTGATGTTACTAAGAGTGGTGGTGTGGTGTGATGGTTTTTTTTAATAAATACTAAAATAAATAAAAAGAAAACAATGTTACATTAACTAAAAAATAAAACAAGATTACATTAAATAAAGACAACAAGATTAAAAAAAACCGACAAAAAAAACCTACGACCCTTCCCAACCCCACTTGTCGCATATCTCGCGTTTGCATTGAAGTAGGATCGATTTAAATGGTTCCTCAAAATGTTCGTGCGGTTGTAGCAGGAAAGTTAGATCGGCGTTTTTTTGGTTTTTCATTCAAATGGTTGATATACGTCTCCTCACGTTTCATTTATAAAATATGAGCCTGTTTCTTTCGCTCCTTCGTCTCGGCCATTAACGCCATCTTAGCCGACTTGTATTCGATGAAGTTTATGGCCATCACTTCCTTTCCAAGTCTCGACGATTCCCCACTTTTCTTGCGATTCGGCGGTGTGGGTGTGGCTATGTCTTCGTCGGGATTGTCTTCGGGTTCCTCGTTCAAGTTCATGCTCAGCATGTTGCATAACAAGCCGCTGGTAGACGTTGTGTAGTCCCCGGACTCGGAAGTTTTTGATCTTTTGGAAGAAGATCCTTTCTTCCTTGGAGCCGTTGGTCCGTTCAAATCGACCAACGAAATCGGTTCCCACTTCGCGTGATGTCTCGCAATCTCCCACGCTTCCAAGTGAAGAAAATCCTTACATTTGTAAACTCGGACATATTCGGCCAAAGCGTCCTTTATGATAGTCGCCTCGCTTGCTCCGCTTTGTGGAGTTCGGGACTACAAAACATTTAGAAAATATATATATATATATATCAAATTGTAAAAATAAAGTAATAGATTATAAAATAAATAACAGGGGCAATTTCATAGAATAGTAACCAAGTTTCAAAAGTGTTCCAATTAGGTCACTCAACTTTAAAAAGTGTTCCAATTAGGTCACTCAACTTTCATATTTTATTAAATTAAAGGTTCTAATATGTTTTTTTAACGTTTTTATTTTTGTTTCACATAGGAAATCTTTTTATCTTTTTTTTTGACGTTGACGTTGAGTGGCGACGTGAATTTTATTTTTTAGTTTTGAATTTTAATATAATTAACGTTTTATAATTTTTTTAAAATATAACTACATATATTGCTAATTCCGACCCCCACATCTTATCCTACATTTCTTTCTTAACAAACAAAAAAATCGGTGAGACTCGATTTGAAGATTTAGTGACCCGATTTTAGAAAAATATGCATGAGTGACCTAATTGGAACACTTTTGAAAGTTGGTTACTATTCTATGAGATATTCCCAATAAATAAACTAAAATAGTTACCTATTGGACGTAACAAGCATTAAATTTTGACATTTTTTTATTCAAATCTCCCCACTTGCCAATCATTTGATCCTTGTCTCGTTCGGTTGCGCCGGGAAGTTTCGAGAAATGTTCTTTAATACGTCTCCATAACGCTTCTTTTTTTTTGTTGGTTTGAGTGTTTTTTTGATTCAGAGCAATGTAAATAAGTCTTAGTCAAGGCGACCTCCTCATCGAGCAACCAACGCCTAACACTTTTTTGATGCGTCTCCTTATCCGCGGGTTCAACTTCATCCAAAGTTTGCATTTCTTGACGAAAAGCACTTGCAAATTGATGTATAATCTCGTTATTGTCTAGGGGATCGATAGACATTTGAGACGGTTGAGATCCAAAAATTTGAAAAACATTATTTGGATAATTTTGGGTAGAAAAAGGTGGAATAAAAGGTTGTTTTGATACGATTGATTTTGGGACGGTTGATAATAATGTTGTTGTTGGGAAGGTTGTTGTTGGTTTTGGGACGGTTGAAAAGGTTGTGGATAATAAGGTTGTTGTTGGAATGGTTGGGTTGTGTCGGGTTCGTCTTGTAACCGAAATCTCGTCGGTTCGCCTAGATTTTGTTGAACCTTTGGTTGGGTTTGGGTTTTCTTTGAACCCGATCCACGTTTCTTAGAACCCTCCATTTGATATGTTAAAATGGTGTGTGTAGTAGAAGATTTTGAGTTGGATTTGAGTTGTGTTTGTGTTGGATTTGTGTATGTTTTGAAGATATGTTTTAGTTATTTATACATGTAAAATAAGCTTTTTCTTATTTTTAATCCATCCAACGGCTCCCTCCAATGGCTCCATTTACCAACGGCTCTCCTCGATACACACCCATCACACGCGTGATGGCCATCATGCAACCATCCCATCACGCGTGACCATTGACCGACGGCGGTGTTGCCTTAGCCATCACGCGTGACCATCATGCCCCGCCCCCTCTTACTATCATTATTTTTATTTGATGATACTTACGTATTTCATTAAAATCAGGTAGCATGATGTAGGTATATTACATGTTACGTACATAATAATTACATTTGAATATAACGGTGACAAAATTCAAGAAATTATTATTAAATTCCCCTAATAGATAGGTTCATCAGTAATTTAAGTTACAAAAAAACAAACATCATATGAGATAATACATATAAACAAAAATAAAAATATAACTATGCTATGATTAATATTTATTTATGCAGAAATATAATATAATTACTACAAATTTCTATATGTTAAATTTAATTATAACATGAATAAAATAGAATTTAGGTGTGGTTGGTAATATTATCTGCCACTATATTTCAAATAAACATGTATCATTTGGAACAAAATCAAACCATGTGTATTTTTTTTCAATGCTTTTTGGTTCTGATTCATTGTTTTATTCTCATCTTAATGGACAGTTGGTGAAGTAGATGGGTACTAAAAGATGTTTCAACAAATTAATGTCACATTTGCTGCAACTTATGTTAGTAAATTTAACAGAATGCATGACGGGAAAATAATAAACAAAAAATCGGTCTTGTCTTTTGGTATTATATTTTGTATACATACATTACTTAGTAGTTTTGTTAAGACCACAACATTCTGCAAAAAAAATATATATATATATATAAAATAAAAAAAAAATTGTCGATGAATAAAAATTCGTATTCGTAGTTTAAAGAAAAAACATCCAAACATGTTTACGACAACGTTTGGGCGCCGGTTCATCATGACCCGACGATGAACAGCGCTCCCGCAATCCCATACACATGGAAACCATCTGTTGTTCGGCGAGTACCACTTGCGTCGGTGGATTCATAGTTTAAAGAGAAAACATCCAAACATGTTCAACGATATGTTTGGGCGCCGGTTCATCATGACCTGACGACGACTAGCGGCCGGGCTCCCGCAATCCGATACATTACATGGAAACCATCTGTTCGGCCGACTGCCACTTGCGTCGGCGGATTCATACTTTAAATAAAAAACATCCAAACATGTTCACGACAACATTTGGGCGCCGGTTCATCATGACCCGACGACGACCAGCGCTCCCGCAGTTCCATACATTACATGGAAACCATCCATCGTTCGGCCGAGTGCCACTTGCATCAGCGGTAAAGATGAAGAACATGCAATGAGTTGGGTAAGATCGACACCGTTCACCATGGTATTATAATATAATCGGAAGTTGGGGCGAGCGGAATGAATGGATATGGCGATGTATTTATAGGTTTGGGAGGGGTGACGGTAATCAGTTTTGACAGTTAAAAACGGTTATTGATGAAACGATGCAACTTTAAAATGGTGTCTTTAAACTTGAATGGCGCCAAATTACGTCCGATACTTTTCTTCATTTATTGTGTAGATAAAATTATATTATGTGACATTGATATATGGTGCGGCAGTGGTATAAAGAAATGATATATATTTTTTTTCTTTTTTCAAATCAAATGGTGGAAATAAAATGAAGCAACTAATTCTAAATGTAGTAGAGTTAATTAATTAATTAATTAATTAATTATTAATAAACGGTGGGATAATATCTCTATGCGTAATGAGTGAAAATATGATATTAAGTTAGCTGATGTGTTATCCCTTTATGTATATTTGGGAGAGTCTAGTTTTCTCACACATGATAATCACAATAGATATCGACGACTAACACTAATAACTGGTTTAGATATTATGCAACGGTTACAACATTTTATTTATGGCTTATAATATAATAACAAGGATATAAACATCTTATATTGTAGGATTACTTCCTTGATATTTCAAGATCTCATTGTGTAAAGAACTAAAGTTTCACCAAATTTTGAAGAGACGTAGAAAATTTAGAAAGTAGCCTATGATCAAGATTGACGAGAAGAACCCAATCGGGAAACCAACCCAAATCCCCTCCCATAAAAACCATGATTGTTTCTCGTCTTCATCATCTTTTTCTTTCAACGGTTAGGTATCCTCAAGAAATGTGACCATGATTTGCCCACCACATAATCCGGTGTTGTTTTCAAAACCATTCATAGTGTCCATTTTCCCACCAAAAGGTATCTTACCTGTCAGCATGTTGTTACTCACATCTAGAGTTGTAAGCTCGTGGAGCTACTTCATTAGTGATTGAGGAATCATACCTGAGATTTTATTATGAGATAGATCCAAGCTTTCTATGTTCTCTAGATCACATAAAGACACTGGAATACGCCCATAAATCATGTTGTGTGAAATGTTGAGCACTTTTAGGGCTTTTAGATTGTCCATCAATGGAGGGATTTCACCGGATATTCTATTATATGACAAGTCCAACAGAGAGAAGATATCGAGGTTGTGAACTGCAAGTCCACGGAAATATTTCTTCCAATTCACAATTAAGTCCCGAGGCCCAAGTACGTCACCAATGGAATCAAAAATGGAATGGGAAATAGGAAAAAAGAATGTTGATTTGTTTTGAGTTCCGATCATTCTTGGAAGGGTTGTCATCTCTAGTGGAATACTTCCGATTAGGTTGTTCCAGGAGAGATCAAGAATTCGAAGAGACTTGAGGTTGGAGATATTACCTGGGATAAACCCTTCAAGAAAATTGTTTTTTAGGATAAGAGCTTCAAGAGTCGGAATTTGAGGGAGAGTGTCCTGTATATTTCCTGTGATATTGTTTGCATGAACATCAAGAAGTGTACTTAGTCAAATTCCAAGGGAGATTGCCTGAAAACTTATTCCCGCCTAAGTAAAGGATGCTCATTCGTTTAGGAAAATTAGTAGGGATCTCACCCAAAAAAATGTTGTAGGATAAATCTAGGCATCCCAAACTAGAGTTGTCTTCCCAAACGGGTAGAAAGGCACCGAAAAATTCATTTAGAGACAAGTCAAGATGCCTTAGATTATCAAGCCTGGACACAAATACTGGAATGATTTGAGGTCGAACAGTTGAGAAGGAATCCCACCCGCAAAATGATTGAAACATAAACTTAGGGTAGTCAAATTCCTAAAAGCCTTGAGATCGGATTCTAGCTTCCCCTTGAGATAACTGTAGCTCATGTCCAAATTGCGTAAATTAGTCAACGAAAACAGTTGGGGAGGGATGGAGCCGTTGAAATAGTTGTACGAGATATCAAGATGAACCAGTTCGGTGAGATTCCCAAACCCATCTCCAGGGATCTTTCCTTGCAATAAATTGTAAGAGATATCAAGCTTCTTTAGTGACCTGATACGAAAAAGCGGAGCCAAGATATCCGAAAACACTGGAGCCGAATCATTATCAAGCGGAACAACTAAGTGATGGAAGTGGAGTTCGGTGACGGTGTTGGTTCTGGTGCAATTAACACGCTCCCAGAAGCAACAATCAAAAGTCGGCTTCCATGATTTTAGTTGTACATGCTGAAAAGAAGTAGAATTGGTGATGGTGGATTTGAAGTGAAGAAGTGCTTGTTTTTGCTGGGTTGGAAAAGAGAATGATGGGACTGGAATTAAAGTGAGTATGAAGATGATTGATAATATTAACAGTGGTGTGCTTACAGTGCTGGCCATGGTGATTTTTGTTGGTTCTATATTTGATCATTTGTATCAGCAGCAAGGATGATGATTATATAAGAAATGTGAAGTGGGGTCATTTTTTTTTCTATTAATTCATTTTTTCCAGGAACTGTGGTTATTCTTGAACTGTGGTTTTTTTTTCTATTAATTCATTTTTTCCAGATCATTTCAGTTTTCATTTTACCTAAGTTGTGATTGCTTGAAAGTCTTACTATAATATTTAACACATTTATTTACATTATCATAAGAAAATGACCTGATCTATGACCAAAAGTTCAAAAATAATACATTATTATTATTTTGAGTTTAACACACGGGTTTACTTTGACTTATGACATGTCGCTTGAGATGGAGCCCAGAAGTAATTGATCACATCAATTTCTTGCATGGCCCTATTGAAATTAATGTGGTCTTAAATATAAATTTGAAGTTGTCAAATGGAAATAGAGTAAAAAACTATATAAACTACAAGTTTGATTTTTTTTTTAATTCATATATAGGTAAGTTGTTTTGTCTTTTCACTCATTTTATTTGTATTTGTGGTTTATATTGATTGTTTCCACTAGTTTTAATTGTTTAGACTCATCATTATTAGGGTCATTCGTATCGCTCGTCGCTCGAACTTAATCCCCTTATTATATATTTGGGTTAATCTTTTTTTTATTTTTTATTTATACCCATTTGAGGTATTGCGCCTACGGGTCTTGTTATTCCGTTACTCGTTATGGCCTACAGACCTTTTTATTTTGGCTCGCCCGAGACTTTTAAATTCTCAGAGACGGCCTTGTCTAACTCAGCTTTACATTACAGGCTTCAGTCCAAACCTTAAGGGGCACTATTATTCTATCTTCTATGACCCATTTTATTTCATATTCGGATGTTTGGAAACAAAATTTTTTTAAACCAGTCGAATAAATTCTTTAAAGACCACTAAAGGATTCCTAAACCCGTGAGCTAGTTTACGTATAGCAGTCATAAGCCCATTAACTTCTTGTTTGCTTGTTCCTTACACCCAAACGTTCATGCTGATGTGTCATCAAATCATGTGCTGCTCACGTCCAAAACAACTTTTCTCTAATGCTAAATACAGTTTCCAAATGCACCCTCAACCTTCAAGAATTGCAATTAACCACCGCTAAAGTTCTGTTTGTATAATAACTAGCGTGTGATGTTTGCAATATGCAATAAAAGGCCATGTAGCATTTAATTTAAAGAACGGAAAAAAGCAAATGACACGATTAGGTAAACATGTCCAAAGTTAAAAGCTAGCTTCAGTTGTTATTACTTAAATAAAAAAAATTAAGCACAAAAAAAAAATTTGTTAGAAAAAGAAATAAACAATAATTTTGTTAAACTCGAAAGAACGTATAATAACTCTACTAAATTTTTTTATTTTAAAGGGGGGGGGGGGGGGGGGGATTTTGGTCGATCATTGAACACCACCACGAGACCACAACCAATTGTAAATTACGAAGTTAGTGCTATAGAAGTCTTGTTAGGAATAGCTAAAAGGCTAAAACCAATGCATTCATTCATTAGACTTGCAAACTGCGAGTAAGATTCACTGAAAGTACAAGAGGATGCTTCTTTCACACTTTTGAAAACATATTTTGCTACTTTCCCATCAAACCCACAAAAAAAGGCTAAAATATTTTCACTAAAGAGCCCTTAAAAGATGGATCAAATCGACAAAATAAAAGGATTAAGATTAAACTCATTAGAGTTAGGCTCGTTTGCGTTAGCGTAGGATGCTATATTTCCCGGAGACATAATCTAATCCTGATGTTAAAACCTTATGGGCCCTAACTTACAAATTACAATATTTGTAAACGTTAGTCGGTCAAGGGCAATTTGGGTTATTACCCGGGCCAAAGTAGTGACCCCTATTCACCATTGCTTCCGGTTTGAACAAATCGAGGTATTTTGCCTTATTTTATTACAACCCCATATTAAACTTTTTTGAATGGCTGCAGTGGGCTAAAACTTAAGAAAGTAAATTTTTCTTAAATTGCTGGTTTGTCGGTTTTCAGTTCGGTTAATGACCAAAACTATAGTCTGCAATTGTGATTTGTTGATTCATGTTTACTGTTGAATTACTATAGCCTGAAATTGTGGCTATAACCACTGTGAACTCCTGTTCACAGTTCACTGCAACTATGGCTTCTAATTAATCGATACTTGTTTTATGCGTAGATATCAAATTGTTTAATTATCAGAATTATAGTCTAGAGATAGGTATTTTTATGTCACGTGTCATTATTTATAAGCATTATTTTTTTAAAAAACATCTCGCCTTGGCTGTGAGAGAGGTCGATTTTGAGGGACATCGGATGTAAATGAACGTGTTATTAAAACTTTACAAGTAAATGACTGGTTATTCTATCAACCCTTTAGCTGATTTGGGTATTTGAGTTTATTATTAACAGTTCACAAATGGTAGTGTCTATATTAACCAACACTATAGTTAATCCGTGGATACAGACACTGAATTTGGTTTATTAATTATAAGAGAGTGTGAGTGAGCAACACGAAGTTATACAATGAATTTGCAGGGTGAGGTTATGGGTGACGCTTGTTATACAATGAATCCAGTACATAAACTACATTTAGAAAAGGATCTAAAAGGTTGACTTGAGTGCACCCTTAGTCCCTTAACATATAATTAAAAACAGCTTATCAATTATCAAATCATAACAAAAAGAGTGATTATCAACTCACCAAATAAGTACCTAAGTACTTTTTGTTGTAAAATTGCGTATCTGGAGGATGAATTCGATCAATGATGCAAACCTGTAATCATGATTTCAATCTTAATTTCGTGAACAATTGCCTGGATTAATCTATCTGAATCGTGAATCACTTTCAGATAAACCTATTTGCGGGTTACACGCAATGATTTATCGGATAAGACAGAGATTTTCTGCACATGGAATTGGATTTTGATGATTCTGTGAATGTGATGAATAACCGGAGAAGAAGTAACCATCTTCTCTGTTCAATCTATTCGATGAAGTTCGAATCTACATGGAATAATAAAATATCGACTAATATAATCCAATTCCCTAATGAGCCCATATAGATTAACTAAAGCCCATTTAACATTACACTTAAGCCCATGTATTATACCAAATAACAAAGCCCAATAACATTATGATTAAACAAGCCCGCACTCCCGCATCACCTAACTCGTTTAATCTCGTAACGTTATTTCCTCAATCGAAAAGTTAATCCAATAACACTAAAATAACCAACAATCCTCCCCTATTTTAGTGATATCCATGATTAGCTTAACCATCATCACAGAAACGCAAACGTATGCATAAATGAAAATGTCCTACGGATTGAATTTTCATCTTAGTAAATTACACGATCCAAATATTCTAATATCGGGGTGTCATATAGATTGAACCCTTTCTATTCATTTGAATACTTGAAAGCAAAATACACATATGTTTATAAATCCAAATTCCACTTGACACAATATTTTACTAGCCTGTGTCCTAATACTTCAAAGAATATATCACAGATCAAGTCCAAAGCTTCTTGAAGCGGCTAAACTTCATATTCTTATAGGTAGTTCATTATTCTCGCTCCCGCACTGCAATTTATCAATGAACTATTAAGAAGCTATACTTCAACCTACTTTATCTTGCGGTCCGAACACAAACCTTGGGATGTTTATGATATTGTGTTCCAATATCTCTATGACAAGCTTTCCACATTGAATTCAGCATCTAACGTTGTATTAGATGGGAATTGGGTGTCTTGACATAGGATTTTAAAGTATGGACTTTGAACCCATCCCCATGACTGATATGTTCACGAGATCTCTTCCTAACCTTTTAGTTAGATCATCAGTCAAACTATACTCAAATATTACAAAGTAAACTGATATCACACCTTGCATAGTATAATATATAATTGTCTAGACTTGCCATTATACATTTGACTATAACCCATAGTCAATACTATCCCACCTAATAGATTTTGGTGATATCGGTTTGACCACAATGGAATTTTGTAATAACAGTTTCTTAACCATTCAACCACTTTTATCAATTATTACAACTGCTAGAAACTCGTATTTCATTGACAAGTGACGCAAATTCATTCCTTAATTACCTAAGAAATGAAACATTCTCCAAAAGAGAATACATATCCATAGTTAAGCAGTTTGTTTACTACTTGCCAATGTTGAGCACTGGGATTACTAGTATATCTGCTCAAATTACCCATCAAATATCCGTTTAACTTTGAATACTCTAATTGTGAAATATAATCACCTTGATTAGGCACAAACTTGATATTAGGATCTATATATAGGAGTGCTAACCTAAGAACAATCAAATTGATTGAATTTCTTCAATACTTTCTCAATAATTAAATCGAATCATCTATACCATAATTACTCCCTTTACTTATTATACCTAGGATAACATTAATCTCTCCCAGATCCTTTATATCAATACTAGAATATAAATTTTTTTGTCTAATCAATCACTCAAACCCGAGTAAGATATCAACCAATTAACAATTTCTTTTAAGAATGTATTTTTCCTTTCGTTCTAAAATAATTCACATGACCTAACCTGGCATGTCACAAGATATGCACATAGTTTATGCTACTTTGCAATAATTATGACATACAAAAATATTCAATACTAAACTGAACATTACTATTTAGTTTAAATGCTCGAATACACGAATATCCAAATCCACCAAAAGTTCCATTTCGAGATAAAATAAATTTATTTGACTCAATAACATGTTTCAAAACATACTCGTTTAAAACAATATCAAATAGGAGATTCTTTCGAATCCCTTGAACATAAAACACATAATCCAAAACAAATGTTTTCCAGAAGTAAATACAAGTCTAACTTTCACATTGCCCATCCTAAGTACAGATCCATCTTCAACCGGTTTAAATTCTTCAAACCATTTCAAATCCTTGCATACTTGACCCGTATCACCTGAGTCTACACATCATGCAAGCATGTCATCCTGTACATCAAAGGATTCAGAAATAAACGGTGCATAATTCTTAACCGAATTATATTTAGAAACCATGAACTTTTTAAGTTCAATAACAAACCCAAAATAAGGTTACATTTATTTCATGCCCTAAAGGGTTTTCCAACTTGTATATTTTAAGTGGGTTAATTATGACCCGTGCTGTGGCCCATCAACCCAATGTATGTATCATCTGAACAAATATTTTAATAATATTTTATATCATTCAAACTCTAAAATAAATTTTGTTTCTTCGAATCAAATCCAATTTTATGTTATACAAATTATAGCATTATAGCATGTCCTAAATAAAAACATTGAATCTACAAAACTCATAGGTTTTGACAAATTTGCCATAATTAATTAAAGTAATCAATGAAATAAGATTTCCTTCATTACTACTATAACAAATGAAAAGTTTGACTGCTTTTCGGCAGCAAAAATGAACATCCAAATCAAAGAAACAAAGACCCGGTGACTTATCGAATGCAACAACTGACCAATATTAATATATAAAATATTAATATCCACTTCAAAGTTTGAAATTTCTATTCATAATTTTGGAAACCAAAAGATTAATAAGAACCCAAAAGAGAAGCGCGCGGCATCTTGATTTGTGTCAGGAAAATCAATAAAACAATTTTTTTTAATCAAGTACAATCAAGATCATAAAAAAAACAACCAATAAAATCTACCCAAATAATAGAAACCCAATTACCGATAAATTTTAGTGAGGATACGTGTATTGCATTTTTAAAATCGATATTTTGGTTTGTCTGATAAGATTCATGTGAACCACCACCACGCCCAAATTAGAATAGATAGACTTTCAAACAACATTCGATTTATTAACCCGTCCAATTCAAGGCAACAATCATTTGATAAAAAATGATGGCTTGAATCTTATAATCTCCTGATGAAATTTCCAATACAAATTATCACCATTTATCCATATTATTATGGATAATAAATATGAATAATAACTTTCAAATAAAAGAAAATGCATCATGATTATAACTCTAAATCTTTTCCTCTCTAAAATGTAATTAAAAATCGTCCACATAGAGACCCGTCAAAAGAAAATTAGTTTGATTTTGCTTTCATTATTTATTTCTTTCTTACAAAAGAACATTCATCCAATTAAAATATATGAATCACCAAATAATGTATTTTGGTTCAAATCAAACTGAGAAATTTTCAACATGAAAATTTATAATATTTGTTTTAAAGATTTGTGAGTACCCACGAGGCATTCAATAGTGTATTCATCAATTATATTTATAATAATAATTGGATTCTTAATAAACTGATCATGATCTGATTTTATTTGTCACATACATATCATGAAATCAATTACCAATCGATCACATAACACACGGGATATTTTAACCGCGATATGTGAAATTAGGGTTTCAAGAAAACTTACTGACAAACTTAGACCGAATCGAGAATTGTTCATTAATAATCAATCAAACCCAAATAGGTTTATCTTTGTTGTAAAATTGCGTACCTGGAGGATGAATTCGATCAATGATGCAAACCTGTAATCATGATTTCAATCTTAATTTCTTGAACAATTGCCTAAATTAATCTTTCTGAATCATGAATCACTTTCAGATAAACCTATTTGCGGGTTACACGTAATGATTTATTGGATAAGACAGAGATTTTCTGCACATGGAATTAGATTTTGATGATTCTGTGAATGTGATGAATGACCAGAGAAAAAGAAACCGTCTTCTCTTTTAAATCTATTCGATGAAGTTCGAATCTACAGGGAATAATAAAATATCGACTAATATAATCCAATTCCCTAATGAGCCCATATAGATTAACTAAAAGCCCATTTAACATTACACTTAAGCCCATGTATTATACCAAATAACAAAACCCAATAACATTATGATTAAACAAGCCCGCACTCCCGTATCACCTAACTCGTTTAATCTCGTAACGTTATTTCCTCAATCGACAAGTTAATCCAATAACGCTAAAATAACCAACACTTTTTAGCAATGTTTAAGCTTAATACTTTCTGTCCTGGGCAAGTTGGGCCGACCCATCGAGCCTATGATGGATTGGTGTCTTGTTTATCAAGTTGAGCACGCGACTTGGTTTACATGAAATAAATTACTTGGCGAACTAGTCAAGCAAATGACTTGGACAACACGGAATTTAATTATTAATTATTGTTTAAATATGTTTTTACTAGTTAGTATTTGAGTATGATATGAATTTTGTATTCTAGTCTAATTAGGTTTTCATGTTTAAACTAGTATATACATACCCGAGCTTGTGGGTTATATCATCATAAGTGAGTTTTAGTATTGTAATTTTTGAGCTAATGAGAATTACAAAGATCGAGCTTATGATCTAAATTTTCGTTTAGTGTTTACCGATCCTGGTCACCAAACTTCACTCTTTACTAATAATTAATTTATACTTTACTAAATGATTAAATATAATAACAAAAGTAAAGATTAATAACATGATTCTTCTAGAGAACAGTTTGCGAAGAAGTGATCACAAAGAGACCAGAAGTATTCACCAAATTTTGAAGAGCCGAAGAAAATCCAAAAAGTAGCCCATGATCAAGATTATGAGAAAAACCCAACCGGGAAACCAAATCAATTTCCTTCCCATGCAAGCCATGATTGTTTCTCATTTCGTTATTTGTTCCTTCTACAAGCGATATTCCATGAGGACAAGTGACCTAGATCTGCATACCACATAAATTGGTGTTGTTTTGAAAACCATTCATTGTGTCCGTATTTGGTCACCAAAAGGAATCTTATCGGTCAGCTTATTGTTGCTCACATCTAGAATTATGAGTTGGGTGAGCTTCACAAGTGATTGAGGAATGGAACCTGAGATTTCATTGTGAGATACATCCAAGCTTTCTATGTTCTGTAGATCACCAATAGACACTGGAATATGACCGGAAATCATGTTGTGTGAAACGTTGAGCAGTTTTAGCGCTTTTAGATTGCCGATCAATGGAGGGATTTCACCGGATATTTTGTTACCCGACAAGTTCAACAAAGAGTAGATATCAAGTTTGTTAACTCCAATTCCATGAAAAAAATTCTTCCAATTCACAGTAAAAGCCTGAGTCACGAGTAGGCTACCAAAGGATTCATAACTGGAATGAGAAACCGGAAAGAAGGTTGATGTGTTTTGGGTAGCGATTATTCTTGGAAGGTTTGTTAATTCTTGTGGAATACTTCCGTTTAGGTTGTTCCATGAGAGATCAAGAATCTGAAGAGACTTGAGGTTGGAGATATTACCTAGAATAAATCCTTCAAGAGAATTGTTTCTTAGGATACGAGTTTCAAGAGCTGGAATTTGAGGCAGAGTATCCTGTATATTTCCTATAATGTTATTTTCATGAACATCAAGAAGCGTAAGGTTGACCAATTTAGTCAAATTCCAGGGTAGATTACCAGAAAACTTATTCCCACCTAAATAAAGAATACGAATTGTAGGATAATTCATTGGGATTTTACCAATTAACCTGTTGTAGAACAAATATAGGTATTCCAGACTTGAGTTATCTCCCCAAACAGGTAAAAAACACCGGAAAATTTGTTTTTAAACAGGTAAAAATGCGTTAGACTGCCAACCCTGGAGATACTGGAATTTGTCCCGCAAGTTCATTTTCTCACAAATTAAGATGTGCTAGTCTTTTGGCGTTAGCTACATTTTCGGGTAACTCTCCAGAAAAATTGTTCCGAGACAAATCAACAAAAAATAAAAGTGCAGATTCAAATAAGCTCGGAGGGATCAATCCGCTGAGGTTGTTTTCTGATAGGTTTATTATATCAAGTACCCCTCATGTGAGAAAATCTGGAAATCTACCCTCCAATTTGTTATTGCTCAAATCAAGCAGATACATATCTCTCTGTGATGAAATCCATTCTGGATTTTGATCGGAAATATTACAAGAAGGCATAGAGATTATGCCTAGAGTACACCCAAGAATGATCTTAGCTTCGTTATTCCAGTACAAGTTGTTTCCATTTCCACCGATGAACAGTGTCTGGAGAGTTGTGATTTTAAATAACCAAGTGGGGATTTCTCCTGTTAGCATGTTCTAATGGTGTCGAAGAATTTCTAACTTGCTCAAGTTTTGCATCGATGATGGTATTGGTCCAGTAAGCTGGTTCTTGCTCAGGTCAATTTCAGTCATGCTCGGTAATCTTCCTATGAAGTTTGGAATTTGCATTGAGAAACAATTTTCGGACATATCTAGACTTTCTAGTTTCTTGAGGTTTATTATTGAAGATGGGATTCGCCAGAGAACATATCCTTTGTAAGGATAACGCCCTTAACTTGGTTAAATTTCCAATCTCGTCTGGGATTTTCTCAGTAAGAAAATCAGCCTTCAACATAAGTGATTCAAGATTTCGAAGCTTACCAACTTCAGGGCTTAAACCCCCATTGAGAACATTATCACTTAGATCAAGATCTTGAAGAAACTTGAGCTCGAAAAGTTGAGGAGGAATCGGGACCATGGAAGTGATTGTTATTTAACTGTAGTGCAGTCAAATTTCGAAGAGACCCTAGTTCAGGCCCAGCTTCCCCTCGAGATTATTATCACTCAGATCAAGAACTCGTAGAGATTTTAGGTCTAAAAGCTGAGAAGAAATCCCGCCCTTGAAATAGTTCTTGCGTAAACTCAGTGTAGTCAAATTCCGAAGAGACTTAAGTTCGGGTCCGAGTTTCCCCCTCAAGCTTGTTAGAACCGAGATCAAGAACCCGTAAAGATTCAAGATCAAAAATTTGAGAAGGAATTCTACCCTTGAAATATTGTAACTTAAATTCAACGTAGTCGGTCTCCGAAAAGACCCAAGTTCCGTTTGTAGTTTCCCCTTGAGCAAATTGTATCTCAAGTCCAGGTATCGTAAATCTGTCAACAAAAAAGTTGGCTGGGATGAAGCCATTGAAATAGTTGTCTTGCATGTCAATATGAACTAGTTTGGTGAGATTCACAACCCATCTCCAGGGATCTCTCCATACATAAAATTTTGAGAGATATCAAGCTTCTTAAGTGACCTGATACGAAAAACGGGGGCCAAGATCTCTGAAAGTATCAGATCCAGCACATCGATATCAGGAAGCGGAACAACTAACCTATCCAGTAGAGCTCCAAGACAGTTTTGTTCCAGGTGCAAATAACACAGTTCCCAGGAGCAACAATCAGAATTCAGATTCCGTGATTTTAGTTGTACGGGCTGAAAAGAAGTGGGACTTATAGAGGTGGTGAGGGTGGATTTGAAGTGAAGAAGTTCTTGTTTTTGATGAGGTGGACAAGAGAATGACTGGATTGGAATACAAATGAGTATGAAGAAGATTGATAACATTAGGAGTTGTGTGCTTACATTGCTAGCCATGATGGTTTGTATTTGATTCATTTGCCAAAGCAAACGGTCAGTATATATAGGAAATGAGAGATCATATGGTGTTACTTTTCTTTCTTTTTCAGCCCTTGGTACAAGTTATAATATTGGGTTTCATCCGCAGTTCAGTTTCACGGTTGTATATTAACCATTTTTTTTTACATGATGGGTTTATTATTTAAATACTGACAACTCAAAATACAAAGTTTTGTGTTTTTATTCTTTGGCTAAAAAAAAGTTTTCGGGGAATTATTTAACCATTATATTTTTTATTCACAAAAATATGAATTAATAGAGGATTGTCACCACAAGAATATATGCTTCAACCTTCTCATGAATGAATTGTATTAAGCTTTCAGAATTTATTTCTAACTAGCATGCAGACTGTAAGGCCCGTTTTGATATTAGTCTTTCGTATTTGTATGTAGTATCATTTATGTTGTTAGTTTATTTACTTATGTATGTTTGGGCCCAAGGCCTTTGTATTTGGAGCCTATTGGGCATTTTATATGAAAGAAGAGTATGGGCTTACATACACTATATATTGTGTGTGTAACACATACTCAACCAACCTTTTGCAAATATTGTTCTAACTCACAAACTCTCTCTCCCTCCCTTCTTAACTTTCGGCCTACATTACACCACCCCAAGATCCGAGATCTCGGTCCTAGTTAGTTGTTTCCGCCAACTAGTTGAGATGTTGATCCAAGACGACTAGTACTTAGTTTGTTTGTTCTTTGATCCGATCACGGGACCTACAATTGGTATCAAAGCTTTCAGGCTCTACTAGTTGTAGATCTTGGGTCACAACCTTGGATTTTGGTCTTGTACGTAGGAAAAGACATATTTTCAAGAAAATAAGTAGGTTTCAGGTTCATATGTTCTTCAAAAGGTTCAAGAAATAAAGTGTTCTAAGTTCAATATCTTCAAAGTATGTGGTAAAAAGTTTGTGAAAGTATGTTAAAATGGTGTGTAATCTTCAAGTGTTGGTGTTTGGAATAGTTCATGTGTTGGGTTAAGTGTAGATCTACAAAAGGCTTACTCAAAAGTTGTGACATACATGCAAAGGGAGTATTTTGACAAAGGTGACAAGAACAAGTTTTAAGGAACTTGGAAATGAGAAATAGCCGGAAAGGGATGTTGAAGGGAGAGTTTAATATGTTTACACTATATTCAAGGAGAAAAAATTGATGGTCTCATCTCAAGATTTGAATTGTTGATTACCAAAATCAACGGTCCTGGAATTGAATATGACCAAATTGAGATCAATGACAAGCTTTTCAACTCTCTCCTTTACTCCTGGAGCAGCAGTGTTATAACCATAAGGAGAACTTCAAATCTTCATCTTATCAGTTTATCTTAATCTGACCTAAGTTATCAAATCGTTTGTAATGAATGAGAAGTTGAGGATGAATATCATATTAGTTCTCTTTCAAAGGCTGGTATGGAAACTGGAACAAGTGTTGAGCACAACATTCATAAGCAAGCCAACACTAGTGTTCAGAATCTAGGCTCAACATTCAAGACTGCTGGTGTATCCCAAGCTTCTTCAATTTCAACTCAAGTTCCTTTCAAGCTGTTGTCGATAAAGCGCCAGCACAAGCCCTAAAAGCTCATGGAATCAAATCTACACCAAGCACTCCAGCTTACTCTGCTTCAAAAACCCTCTCTGCTGATAACTCCAATGTTGCTCTGTTTCATGCCTTTTGTCGGTCCCCTCGATTTCAGCTGGATCTTAATTAATCATGTCATAACTCACACAGATTAATGCATTGACAAGAGAGTTAATGACGAGTTGCTATATTTAGAAAGATATCCGTTTGTTAAACGGCGGAATCAATAACAAACATACGGTTGCAAAGAATAATCAAAGGTAGAAAGCACACACAGGATTCACTCAAAAGATTTCCATTTATATAACATTCATCATACAAAGTGGATAATCGATTTAGGGTTTTCTATGAATCCTAGGACAGCCGTCACTTTCAAGAAATATTCTTTCTTATCCGAAAAATGTAAAGGCTTATCTCTCTCTCTCTGCCCGTCTTTTTTTGGCGGCGTGCCCTAAACATTCTATTTATAGGCCTGCCAACCTAGACAGCTGTCATTCCTTATAGAAACCCTAAATACAATCATACATACTCAAATTACATATTCAAAATAAACTAAGTGTAAAACAAGTCTTTCGGGTAGGCTTTGCATCAGTCTTGTCTTTCAGAGTATGCTTGGCCATCCTTCATAACTTGGTAACATAGAAGTGTGCTCGGGTTCAGTTTCCGGGTAGACTTTACTTAAAGAGTATTTCACCAAGTAAAATACTCACCGAGTAGACTTCAGTCTTCTTGACTTTGCCAGACTTTGCCCGACAACTTCTTACGAGCAACCTTGTTCTTCAATGATCCATTTCAGCTCTTTGCTATATAATAACTTATTAGCAAAGTGTACTCGGGAGTACTGTTCCTTGCTTGAGCTGAACCTTGCCCGATATTACTTAGAGATATTCCTTTAGATCATCAAGCATACTTGGACCATACTTATTAATGAATACCTTGTCCGGTCTTCCAATTTCTTGGCTTCTTGGACTTGGATAACCAAACCTTACTCGGAAGAGTAATATACTTGGCTCTGAAGAACAGACTTGCTTAATAAAGTGAACCTTGCCGGGATTTACATAAACTAGTGTACATTACTCGGCAATGCACTAATTTGCAAACCCTGCTCGGATATCCACTAAAGAAGACTACTTGAAGTAAACCTTGCCCGGTAGGCAAATATCGTACCCGGCTAAGTAAAAGCTTGCTCGGATGTCTAAGGTGTGCTCGGATCCATTACTTAGCAAATTCAGAGGAGGTTGAGAAGATTCCTATCATCCATGTACTTCATTTAGGTCAAATCTTGACTCAAAAATCTCCCCCTTAGGTTCAATTTCTTGACCCAACAATCTCCCCCTAGATTGGAACACCTCAGCTGACCCAAAACATTTCTATGGTTACTTATACTCAGCAAAAATACACATCAAATCAAAAATCAAAAATTACATATTCAAATAACTTAAACACAATTACATAATCAGAAAGTTGTCCGAAGACATTACAAAACAAAGCCTATTTTATTAAGCTTATCTTCTTCTTGAATCATGAACGACTTGTCTTCTGTGATTAGCTCTGAAGCAGCTTTCATCTTGAAGATATTAAGGGCTTGGTAATGAATGTGACTTTCTGGTAAGGCCAAGTCCCTTAATATCCATGAGATCTCACTGTGCAGATATGTCAAATCTTCATCTTCTTTGATAATCCCCAATATCTTTCCATCTGAGTTTCTTAGTAATAAGTGATCGGCATTCTTTTTGTATTCAATCTCAGCAATTATGCCATTCTTCTGTACTGTGTAGTTGGGGCGTCTTATCCTTCTTCTCATACTTATGCAAGCATTCATGTTGGATAATGGATTCTGATCTCGGACATTCATTTGATAGTCTCTCTCGGCTATGTCCATTCTTCTCAACTTTGAAATCCTTCTTGATTTGTGAGACTGAATCAATCTCCAGCTCCTCTCTTTTCTTTTAAGATTGGAATCCTTTATCATCTTCTTCATGCAGGTGTTTCAACAAAATAGTTATTCTTAACATCCCACTTCCCCCTTTTAGCATCTTTTTCACTTTCAGTCTGCTCATGAGTCCTTTTTCTCCTCATATAGGTTTTGCAAACCTGTTGACTTTTTTCAGTAAATTCTTCATGGATTTTTGAAAGTCTTTCTCTCTTCTGGTTAAGTGTTTCATGAGGCTCAGGCATATTTACCCTTTCTGACCAGTTGTCAGTGGATTCTTCTTCAGATCTTCCTTACTTGCTCTGCCCATTTCTTCATGAGTTAAGGATTGGGCTATTTTCTCCTTTTCCATTGACTCTTTGATAATTCTTTCTTGTTCTTTTTAGGCAGCAGCAACATCATCATCTGTGAATAAAACATCCTTTTCAGATATGCCCTTAAGAGGCTCTTCTTCTGTAACTTTGGCCTTTCCTTTTCCATCCTCTTTTTTAAGTCTTCTTCACTATCAGTAGGAAAGTCAACAATTTCCTTTTCAAGTGCTTCCAGTTCTGAATCATGCTCTACCCTCTTAGGAAACGTTTCTTCTTGGTCAGTTTCTGGTTCAGTGTATATAAGTTCCTCAGTAGCAGCATTTTCATCAATGAATTCTTCAGTTTGTGGATCAGTGACATCAGTAAGTACATCAGTAGCTAAGGAATTAGTATCTTCCTCAGTTCTCCTCTCCTCACTGCTCTCCTCTCCATCTCCATACACATTCATAATCATATTCAATGCATTCACATTCTCCCTTCTACACCTGAGACAGTTGGCATAGATTCATTCTCCCCCCTATTTTGGGGGCAGCTGAGGTCTTCTCAACCTCCTACTCCAGAGCTTGAATTTTCAAGTTTGCCTGCACCAACTTCTCTAACAGGATCACATTCTCCTGTGTTACTTCCTCATTCCTTCTTCTCAACTCAGCATTTTCTTTCATTAGGGTCAGAAGTTCAGTTTCAGTGTGTGGTGATGTAGGTTGGTGTTGTGAAGAATTGTTCATAATCAAGTTGTTCTGTGGTGTGAGTTTGGAAGGTAGATGGTTGTGGTGATTGTATATGAGGTCGACTAGAAATAATTAGTTCAATTTGAATTGGGGCTATTGTTGGTGGTGTTTGTGGGGGTTGGTGATGTGTGGGTTGATGTTTCAGGGTTGGCTAAAGGTTAAGGTTTGAGGTGGTGTGTGAGTAATTTGATGTGGTGGGAGTTTGTTGGGTGGTGACTGTGGTGGTGTAGGAATATGTTGTTCAATCATAGCTATCCTAGCTCCTCCTTCTCTCCATCATCTCCATCATTTTCATCATCATCTCCTCCTTCCTCCTCTGAGCTTAACTCAGGCACATGCATTACAGCCAAGTCATGGTCTAGAAGCCATGGTAGAATCTCAAATGGTACATCAGTATTTTGAATCGGTTGGCCACCCCGGATTCTTAATTCTTTTGTAAGTGTCAGGGTTTTGGAGTAGGTGGTGATACCAATGGTTGGTAGGATCTTGCAATTCTCTGTTGAATATTATCTGTAAGAACCTTGGATACTGCAAAAATCTATCCTTCTCAGCCTTGTTCAAGTTTGATACCAGACCATTAAAGATCAATTTTTTGAAAAATAAATGGCAGATCATACATAATCCCCTACAGTGGCATTTGCTAGATCATGACTCATCAAAGTCCATGATCCTTTTCTAGGAGCAAACCCCTGTATCACATGATGAATGAGGAATCTGTACATCAATGGAAACATCCCCTTTGAAACTGTCCATCATGCACAGTTCCCTGATAACCCATTGTTTCTTCAAATATTCTCATCAGATGTGTAGTTTTGAAGTCTATATGGTTATGATAATCATCATTTAATCTCAAACATCTTCTAATCATCCCTTCTGTCACATGTATTTCCTGACCAGCAACGATGCTTCAATTCTTTTCCTATTGATGTCTTCTACAAGTTTTGCTGATCTCTAGAAATCAAGTGAGTGAGTTTCTGTAGATGACAGGATTTTCAGTAAGAGCAAAGTTGACATTTGATCGAGCCATCCATCTGATCATTGGTGCCACAGGCTCTTGTCAGGTGTGACTTGCAGAAGTGCACACATATTATGTTTCTTTTCAAAGAAATACTTTGGCTGTTCTTCTCCTGCCATATCTTGAAACACATAAACAAACATATTCAAAGTGAAATTAGTCATAAAGTTCAGTACTTTAGATAATTCAAGTTATAAAAATGAAAAAGAAAGAAAGAAATCTTCATGAACCTGTTCTTCGACAAATAATAACCTAAACATATAACAGAGTATTAGTAATCAAGAAAATAATCAAAGCCCATTATAGTCTAATCGTGATCGGGAAAACACATTATTAAGCTTACCGAGTTGGAATTAGAGGGCTGATAAAAGTTAGGTTTGGATTAAAGTTGACTGCGATAAGTCGGTTAGGTTTCTTTGCGAGTAAGCAGTTGCAGTGGAAGGAGAGAGAGAGGGAAAAGTAATGTTGAAAAATTTGCCTAACTCCCTCTTATATACCTTTTGAAAGTGAGTTTTATATGTTTTTTTGTCATTTTGTGAATTATTAGCTGTCAAACAGTAATATTATCCACTTGATATAGTAAAAAACAACATTTATCTTTTAAGTTAATAAAACCTTACTCGAAATTTTAATATATCAAAAGTCTACTCGGTATACTTCCACTTACAAGCCTTACCTGGTCAAACCTGCTTGAAAATTTTCATTTTTGAATATACAAAGTTTGCCCGAATTCGTCTAGTTATAAACCTTGCTCGATCAAGCAAATTAATTTAAAGTTAAGACATAATGAAGAAAGCTTACCCGAAATACTAGATTTCTTGAGAAATTAATCACAAGGCAAATAATCAAGTATAATCATCAAATAAACATCCCTTACTAGGAATCAATTAAGACACCCATATAGATTTTTCAATTTCAAATTAAAACTTATCTAGCATAAACCCTAATAAAAATCATAATCAATTTTATCATACTAAATACAAATTCAATCAAGCATACTTGAAAATCATAGTGTGCCCGAGCAACCATTCATGAGAAATAGTGTGCCCGAACACCTTCTAATGCAAAGTATACCCGAATAACCTTCATATAATACAAAGTGTGCCCGGAAAGGATTTCCAGCAGACAGTAGTACTCGGAAAGTAAGTTTTGAAATTTACCAAGTATATTTAGGGAACAAAAGTGTACCCGAAATATAAAAGTGTGCCCGGGAAAACAAAGTTTGCCCGAAAACACTTGTAATTTCAAAGAAATCATAAACACACATATCACAGAGGCATGCTTGGAATGAAATTAAAACACATAGACATTTAAGTGTGTTATAGTCTAGAATTTCATAGAGCTTGCCCGAAAATCCTATGTTAGCACTAAGCTAGCTAGGATAAACACATTCAATCATCAGGTATGCCTTACCCGAGGGATTTCAACTTGTCAAACCATACCCGAAAAATGACAAACTTAAATAGTAATATCTAAGCATGCCCCGAAAGATTAACAAACCTTTCCTACCGACATATTCACACAAATCACAAAGCTTACTTGATGTACTTGACTAAGGTCACACCCGGTCCATAGGCGGAAACAACCGGTGTGCGACTCATGAAAGGTTTTTCGAGAGCGCGGTTAAGCAAACAACTATATGATAAAATACATGAGGATTTCATTCATAATATAAGTTTTACAAAAATATCCATAAAAAGTTTACATATAACATATTGAGATTTCACAGTTATGTCCTGCCGAAGGGAGATATAACCGTGAAAACTCCAAAATATAAAATCCTCATACATGAAATTTTCATAGTTAAACATAAAACCGTAGTGAGACACCGTGACCTCTCCACGTAGCTAAATACCTGAAAGACACGTAAAATAATTTAATCAGTATAAACTGAGTGAGTTCACAAGTTTTGTGACTCGATAAAATGCTTTATAATATAATTCTTATAACGTCATGAATGCAGTATCCATGACTTGCAGTTGTAACGTGAATACATGAGTTCGTAACCATTCCTTGACTATATATATACACCATAAAGCCCCACATAAACATCCCACGAGTCCACGAGGGAATAAATAAATTGGAAAACTAAGCACCCGTCTTATAAAGTGGCGGCGAACCACTTACGAGTGGGTTGGTCAGACCAGTAGTACTACCGGTAGAGTTCCTCGGCTATAGTTGCCTATAGTTTATGGTTACAATATATACCGGGGACTTTATGTACCATGAGCGCGCCAAATATCTCATGTACACGCA
>NW_027499721.1:0-102522 GCF_021521415.1 Bidens hawaiensis | reverse complement strand
TGCGAGAAGAATTACAATTCTTAACGCGCTGCGAGAAGAGTTCGTCTCGCGTATCGCTGAAACAGGTGGTCTTCACGCAGGATTCCTTGTAAGGGGTCTGGCGCGTGGAGCTGCGCAGACAACCTTAGGCGGGAAGGAACAAAAGACAAGCAAAGAGTTAGAAGAAAGAGGGAAACAAGGCGTAAGGGCGGGACGGCGACAAGAGAGGGAAAAGAAGGCGGAAAGAGAGAAGGAAGAGGGACGGGACGGCGGAAAGAAAGAGAGAGAAAGAGGCGGGAGGGAAAAGTATATTATTATTATTAAAAGTAAAATATAAGTATAAATATTAAATAATAAAAGAAAGAGATCGGGTCAGAGAAACGGGTACCTGGGTCGGGTCGGATCGGGTCAGATGTCACAGTCTCCCCTACTTTAAGAAATTTCGTCCCGAATTTATCTCGAAGTAGGTTGCGCAGAGAACAGGTGCGGGTACTTGATCTTCATTTGATCTTCCCTTTCCCATGTAAACTCGGCTCCGCGCTTGGACTCCCAACGAACTTTAACAATAGGGATACGACTGCGCTTGGTTTGCTTTACCTCGCGATCCATAATCTCAACAGGCTTCTCAACGAAATGCATAGTTTCATCAACTTGAACTTCATCAAGTGGAATGTGAAGGTTCTCGTCAGCTAAACACTTCTTGAGATTGGATACATGGAACGTTGGATGCACATTACTGAGCGCGGGCGGCAGGTCAAGTCTGTAGGCAACTTTTCCCACACGCGCGAGAATCTTGAATGGTCCAACATAACGAGGAGCAAGCTTACCTTTCTTCCCAAAGCGGACAACACCTTTCCAAGGCGACACTTTGAGGAGAACAAGATCACCAACTTGAAATTCGAGAGGCTTTCGCCTACGATCTGCGTAACTCTTCTGTCGGCTCCTGGCAGTCAGCAGATGATCACGGATCTTGGCGATTTTATCGGTTGTCTCTTGAACAAGTTCGGGTCCTGTGATTTGAGTTTCACCCACTTCGCTCCAACAGATCGGGGAGCGGCACTTACGACCGTAAAGTGCTTCAAATGGGGCCATACCGATACTGGAATGATAGCTGTTATTATAAGAGAACTCGATCAAAGGTAGGTGCGAATCCCAATTACCTCCAAAATCAAGAACACAAGATCGGAGCATATCCTCAAGAGTTTGAATAGTTCGCTCAGACTGACCGTCAGTCTGAGGATGATATGCCGTACTCATGTCCAAGCGAGTTCCTAGCGCAGATTGGAGAGATTTCCAAAAGCGAGATATAAAACGGCCATCGCGATCGGATATGATGCTCAAAGGAGTACCATGGCGGCAGACAATTTCCTTGACATAAAGCTGCGCGAGTTGCTCAACACGGTAGTTTTCACGAATGGGCAGAAAGTGAGCAGACTTAGTCAATCGATCCACTATTACCCAAATGCTATCATGTTTGCTTGCTGTCAAAGGTAACTTGGTAATAAAGTCCATCGCTATACCTTCCCATTTCCACGTAGGAATTTCTGGTTGTTCGAGCAAACCAGATGGGCGTTGGTGTTCAGCTTTTACTTTAGAACAAGTCAGGCATCTAGCTACGAACACAGCAATATCCTTCTTCATACCGGGCCACCAATAAGTAATGCGCAAATCCTTGTACATCTTATCAGCGCCAGGATGAATAGAATACCGAGATTTGTGCGCTTCACTCAGGATATCAGCGCGAAGATTCTCATCAAAGGGAATCCAGATGCGATTGAGATAGCAGAGAATTCCACTCAGATTAGGGACAAAGAGTGCTTCCGCGCCACACGCTAACTCGGCGCGAAGGTTACCATTACTGATGGATGCGCGCTGCGCGTCACGAATACGCGATTCAAGGTTGCTTTGAATCGGCGCGAAGTGAAGCTGGGTGCGCGGCAAGATACAGTTAAGTTGGCAGGGTTTTCGGCTGAGCGCATCGGCTACCACATTAGCCTTACCAGGATGATACCGGATCTCACAATCGTAATCGCTGATGAGTTCGTTCCATCGGCGTTGCCTCATGTTAAGTTCCTTCTGATCAAAGATATGCTGAAGGCTTTTATGGTCAGTGTAAAGGATACACTTAGTACCATAAAGGTAGTGTCTCCAGATTTTCAAGGCAAAAACAACTGCACCAAGTTCGAGGTCGTGAGTTGTATAATTCTTTTCATGAACCTTAAGTTGCCTTGATGCGTAAGCGATAACCTTGCCTCGTTGCATAAGAACACAACCGAGACCTTGGTTGGATGCATCGCAATACACGACAAAATCATCATTACCCTCAGGTAGCGCAAGAACAGGAGCTTCACACAACAAACGCTTGAGCGTTAGAAAGGCTTCTTCTTGCTTCGAGCCCCAAATATACGGTTTACCTTTGTGCGTAAGAGCTGTTAAAGGCAAAGCGATCTTTGAGAAGTTCGAAATGAATCGCCGGTAGTAACCAGCTAAGCCCAGAAAGGAACGGATCTCAGAAGGAGAGGATGGCGTGATCCAGTTCTTGATTGCTTCAATCTTGGATGGGTCGACATGAATACCCATCTTGTTTACAACGTGACCAAGAAACTGTACTTCATCAGACCAAAATTCACACTTGGAAAGCTTAGCATAGAGCTGTTCAGCTCTAAGCTTTTGCAATACCAATCGGAGATGTTGCTCATGCTCGGCCTTGGTCTTAGAATACACCAGAACATCATCGATAAACACGATCACGAATTTATCCAAGAAAGGCCTACACACCCGATTCATTAGATCCATGAAAACGGCGGGTGCGTTGGTTAGACCGAAGGACATGACCAAGAATTCAAAATGGCCATAACGAGTTCGAAAAGCAGTCTTCGGGACATCTTCATCGCGGATGCGCAACTGGTGATAGCCAGAGCGGAGATCGATCTTGGAAAAACAAGAGGCACCTTGGAGTTGATCAAAGAGGTCGTCAATACGCGGTAAGGGATACCGGTTTTTAATGGTGAGTTTGTTCAACTCGCGGTAATCGATACACATGCGAAACGATCCATCTTTCTTTTTAACGAACAACACCGGAGCACCCCAGGGCGAAGAGCTAGGGCGAATAAATCCTTTAGCAGTCAACTCTTGAAGTTGGCTGGCCAATTCTTGCATCTCAGCGGGTGCAAGACGGTAAGGAGATTTAGCTACGGGGGAAGCACCAGGGACAAGATCAACACGAAACTCGACTTCACGAGCGGGAGGGATACCAGGAAGATCATCAGGAAAAACTTCAGGGAAATCACGCACAACAGGGATATCGCGAAGCTTCTTTTCTTCAGCAGGTTTAACCACATGAGCTAAGAATGCAATACACCTTTTCCGCATGAGTCTTTGGGCTTCGGCGCAAGACATAAGTTTAAGACCGCGGGAGGGTTTTTCGCCGTAGATATGAAGATCACCATTTTCTCGAGGTATGCGAATCATCTTCTTGGCGCAAATAACTTTGGCGCGATTATGCGTAAGCCAGTCCATACCAATGATAACATCAAAGCTTCCAAGAGGCATAGGGATGAGGTCGATCAGAAAATCGTTTTCGTTAAGATTAAGCATGCAATCTTTAATCACTGAGTTAATTAAAACAGTTTCGCCATTAGCCAATTCAACTGAAAAATTTTCCTTTAAATCGTTGCGCGGTCGCGCAAGCTTCTGCTCAAACGCGCGAGAAATAAAACTTCGATCGGCGCCAGTATCAAAAAGTACAGAAGCATAAAATCCGTTAAGCAAAAATGTACCATTAACTACATCATTATTCGCTTGCGCTTGGTGCGCGGTTATGTTAAAAGCTCGTCCACGCGTCACTTGGTTTGAAATCTGGTTCACCGGATTCGCTTGCGTAATCTGAACTTGTAGCCTTGGGCACGCGTTCCGGAAATGACTGGGATCACCGCAGTTAAAGCACGATCTGGGTCGTGGGTTTTGGTAGGTTAGTTGTGGATTCTGCGGGTAGACTGGTGGTGTTTGCGCAATTGGGTTGGCGGGAAGGACTCTACAGTTCTCAGCAGTGTGACCAGTACGGCCACATCGGGTACAAAGTCGACACGGGGTTTGGGTTGGGTGGTGAAATCTACAGGTTGGGCAAAAGGGATGGTTTCCTGTGTAAGGTTTCTTAGTTGGCGGGGAAGGGAGTGCTGGATTGGTTAAGGCATAGTTGTGGACTACAGGAGGTGATGGGTAGGCTGACAGAGGGTTAGGCGCGTAAACTGGGGGTTGATAAATGGGTTGTTGGGTAATGGGCGGGTTGGTAAGCGCATAGGCCTTGCGCCTGCGCTTGAGGTTGTTACGGTTTGAGGGTTCTGGTTTGGTTTCTGTTGGTTCAGGGGCAGTCTTGGTGAGTTTGGTCTTCTCAGTTCCCCGCAGGAACAGGGTTCCTGCTCTGACATGGTTGTCGCTGAGCACAGCGGCCAACTCAATGGCGTCAGAGAGGGTAACTGGGTTTCTGGCCCATACAGAATCTTGAATTTCCATGGGGAGACCCCCAAGGAATTTCTCGATTGCTCGGCGTGAAGGGGTAACAAGGTGAGGGACCAGTAAGCTTAGCTCGTGGAAGCGCGTCGCGTACTCGCGCGCTTCGCCACTGTATTGCTTCAGGTTCCAAAATTCTTCCTCCAGGCGCTTTACTTCGTTGGGAGGGCAGAATTCTCGCGTAAGAATTTCCTTGAATTCCTCCCATGTCATGCTAGAAGCAGCCTCTGCGCCACGCGCATGAGCTACTCCATTCCACCATGTAAGCGCTCTGGATTCCAGGACACTGGAAGCATATAGGGTTCGTCTGTCTGAGGGGCATTGGGTGTGGAGGAAAGCGTTTTCTATCTTCTCGAGCCATTGGAGCATCACGGTGGCTCCTTCAAGACCTGTGAACTTTGGAGGGTTACCCGCGTTAAAGGATTTAATGTTATAACCAGAGGTGTTGGTATTGTTTTGGCTCAAGGCTTGGGCTATCGCGGCGGCCATTTCCTGGGAACGTTGCTGTCTACGCATGCGCGAGGCTTCTCTTCTCTGAAATCGGCGAGATAGCGGAGGCATTCTATAAAAGTTTTAATTTTAGTTAATATCTTGGTTTTTATCGCAAAGTTTTAATCTTATAAAGCTTGGTTTCACGGAGTCAGTTACTGTCAAAAGTTAAAGTAAAATAAATGATCCTAAATGCAGACTTAATAAAGGTAACAAATTCGAATCAAGAAATCGACAATTCATGTATCACCATGACTTTCCGAATTCCCAATTTAAAATATACGAGTAAACGAGTATTGGAGATTGACGATTCATGTATCACCATGACTTTCCAATCTTCAATATAAAATATACAAGAAAATGAGTATTGGAGGTTGACAATTCATGTATCACCATGACTTTTCAAGTTTCCACCCTCAGAACATAATCGTAAATGGAAATTGAAAATCAACTATTCATGTATCACCATGACTTTTCGGATTTTCAAATCCCACAAACGAATATGTAAGTAAAATCAATAAAAATCGAAATTCAACAAAAATCGAAATATCGCGAAATAAAACATAAAATCATATACTGCACAAGTGCGAGCATATTCATAAATAACGAGTAATTAACAATAAGCGCGCAAACATGAGATTTCTCTCATGCGCGAGAAGGGACTCTTAGGTATTCTAGGCCGTTACGTCTAACCACCTATCCTAAAGTCAACGAGCTCTGATACCAATCTGTAACACCCCGACCAAAGGCGGATTATACATCGGGGCGCCACATATTGTTTCATTACTCGTGACACTATTGGGTGTCAATATTTAATAAATACATTCATTCGCGCACGCGCAGGGTAAAAGTAAGATAACATAAATCATCATAAATCAATATATTATTAATCATAATATTCGAACAGCAATAACTTGTCTTGATACATTTTAATCTAGGTCCAAAATAAAGAAAACTTCCTATGTGTCCACAAGCTCCAAAACAGCTACTGCAAACCTGAACATGTGTTAAAATAAACGTCAAACACTTGCGTGTTGGTGAGAAATCAAGTTTAATACAATACATAGATAACAATAAAATCTGCGCGCAACATGTGTATGTCTGGTTTTCAACAAGGGTGTAATCTGATCGGGACCAACTCTAAGATTCATAAGACTGCCAGTGCTCACAATTGAGCTCACAAACAAGACTAACTGTGCATGTGTAAACAAAGAGAAAATCATAAACGATAGTTCTCCCGTGTTCATCTAATGGTACCATGAAAACTGCGGAATAGACCGACAAGACGGTTAATGATCCACACATACAAATAAACAGCCAAGTCTACGTCCTCAACACATGGGATACTGCGCGACTAAAGTTCATAAACAAGTTTAAGACTCTAAGTTTGTATGAACACATGAACATCCCAAAACATTAAAAGCAAAAAGGGATTAGGTACGAGATTACTCACTTGATAAAGATGCGATGATAGATAAAGCAAGAACCAACTTTAAACAAGCACAAGTTAACCTATAATTAAAGGTTATTGTTTTAACGATCTGTTTTAAGTCTTGATTATAAGTTAGCATAATTAATAAGTTATTATATATAATATATTACCGGAAAACAGGGCAGAGGAGAGGAGAAAACGGAGGCAAGAGAGGAGGGAGGCGGCTGAAGAACAACGGCAGAGAGCAAAAAGGGAGGAAGAGAATAAGTGTAGTGTGTGAAGTGTTAAGAAAATAGTACTATATATAGGCAAACCCTAGGGGACACAAACCCTAGAAAAGATCTCCAAAAGTAAAAGAAAAGATATCAACAGTAAAAAGTTCTGAAAAGTAAAGATATCAAAAGATATGGTAGCAGGGAAAAAGAAAAAGGCTGACAGGATTCAGAAAAAGGCATGGGAGAGGACAGATAAAGGTACAGGTCAAGCATGGCAAAAGCAGATCTCAAAAGATAATGTCAGTCACTTTTTCTACCAACCAATGGGGTTGGTACGCATGCTGCGCCGAAAGTAACTATTCAGACATTAGATAGGTTGGGTCAACAGCTCAGAAGATAAGACAACTCAAAAGCAACGGCTAGCTTAAACAGAAGAAAACTCAAAGGGTTTGACGCGAGAAGGCTGACACAGAAGGTCAAGAGAGCGCGAGCGCGAAGGCAGACAGAACTAACCTTAACGCGTCGCGGAAAGAACTACATTTCTAAGCGCGCCGCGGGAAGAGTCACATTTCTTAGCGCGCCGCGGGAGGAACTAAAATTCCTAGCGCGCCGCGGGAAGAACTATAATTCTTCGCGCGTCGAGGGATGAACTACGATTCTTAGCGCGCTGAGAGAAGAACTACAAATCCTTAGCGCGTCGCGGGAAGAACTTCCGTTCTTCGCGCGCTGCGAGAAGAATTACAATTCTTAACGCGCTGCGAGAAGAGTTCGTCTCGCGTATCGCTGAAACAGGTGGTCTTCACGCAGGATTCCTTGTAAGGGGTCTGGCGCGTGGAGCTGCGCAGACAACCTTAGGCGGGAAGGAACAAATGACAAGCAAAGAGTTAGAAGAAAGAGGGAAACAAGGCGTAAGGGCGGGACGGCGACAAGAGGGAAAAGAAGGCGGAAAGAGAGAAGGAAGAGGGACGGGACGGCGGAAAGAAAGAGAGAGAAAGAGGCGGGAGGGAAAAGTATATTATTATTATTAAAAGTAAAATATAAGTATAAATATTAAATAATAAAAGAAAGAGATCGGGTCAGAGAAACGGGTACCTGGGTCGGGTCGGATCGGGTCAGATGTCACATTTACCACCAATTATTTTTCATCGATTATCAAATTCCAATACAAATGGTGAACATACAGTGGAGTCTCCATATTGTGAATCAGTAGTTGGTTATTCTCACAATCCCGTTATACATCATGGTGATAATAATGAGGCTGAAAACTCTAATTGTTATTTAGAGTTTCATAAGAAGATTGAATATCGTATGGTAATAAATTTTATACGTTTGTAATATATTTTTGTTATAAGTCTGTTCATTTAAATTTAAATTAACCATATTAACTTTCTAATGCATTTTGTTTTTAATATTTTAGCGACTACCTGCTGAAGTTGGCAGACTGGCGAATCTGAAAACAACCCGCTTAATTAAGTTCAGGAGTTTGTTAGGCAATGAAACCATCTTTAAAGTTAAAAACAGAGGACAAAAAGAGAAGGGTCGCTTTACGTTAATTGGATGGAAGGATTACGTGATCAACAATCAATTATGTATTGGCAAGACTTTAGCTATTCGTTATTATAAGAATGATGTTGCTTTGGTTGTTCTTAAAGTTATTTAGTTGTGATGTTTTTTTTTTCGTATTTATTTTTATTAATTTGGACTTTATTAAAATTATAATGTAAGAACCATTATCTTTATTTATTTTGTTTACTTTAGAAATAATCTGTTTATGTATTGTTTTTTATTTCATTCATTCATGTTTATAACAAATATTTTTTAACATTACCATAATTATGATAAACAAAATCTTTGTATAACCATAACCTATGGTTATACAAAATTTATGTTATTCATATTTTTTTTTTAAAAATCTGGTCAAAATATATTAATATTAAACCATTGACTTACATTAAGCTTTATTAAGATTTCCTAAAGATATTCATTATTGAAATTTATATAATATTCCGTAATTTAAGATTCTTTCGATTTTATTACATTAATGGTTTTAATTCAGTTTTAATTAATATTATACATTACTTAAATAATGTTTCATAATTTTTTCATATATTAACCATTTTCCACGATTTGTCAACATATTTTCCACCATTTTTTTCCATTACTGGTATAATCATGTCTTCATCTTCTAAGAAACGTAAACCTGTTCTCTCCAGTTCAAAGAGCAAGAACAACGATCCAACTGGTATTTCACTCTTTGTTCATATTTCTTTCAACTCAGTCTATTACTTCTTCAATTATACGGTATTCTTTATGTTTTATGTAGGTAATATTTCAAGAGACCCATTGTCTGATGTTTCCAACTCAACCCAGTCAAATAATGTTCAATATGTTCATTCGAATCCATCTATCACGGGTTTTTTTAACGGACACTCATATCTAGTATATCATTCCAATCAATACGGTAAAATCTCGAGGCGTCAACCTTTTAATATTAATTTTAACAATCTTTAATTTGGTTGTTTTGTAATATTTATATTTTCATTTACTTTGAATTAATATATTTTCGTATCCTATGTTTGTTGAAATAAAGGTCAACCTCAAATCGGCCATTTAGGTAACGTTTTAAGCAATACACCTGTTAGTATGTCTCAAAATTACACATCAAATAACTATTCATCAAAACACGGTTCAAGTAAGTTTTATATATATTATATTTACAATATATTGGTAAATTTATCTATACGACATTATTGGACTTATTATAAACGCAGATTCAAACACTAGAACCCGTACACAGTATGAAGCTCAAAGGAGTTGTGTTACTACAATTCACAAAGGGAAGGAAAACTTATCTCCGTCAACTCTACCTAGCGTAAACAATAATTCTCCAAACTACCAACATTTGTTTCTCTTTTTGTCATTCATAAGTATTCTAATTCTCTAGCTACTGCTATTTTCATAATTCATTTTTCATTATATTTATATTATAAATATATTTCCAGATGATAACTCTACGCAACTTGGTACTTTTATTCTTCAAATCGAAAACAAAGAAAGCAAATTGTAGATGCTAAACGTGATAAATTAAAGCACTCCTTAAACCAAGCTTCTCAAACAATGCCATCTTCTTCAAGTAAAATGTTTTTCCTTTTAGTCATACATTTGTAATATTAATCTATTTTTGTTTTATTAGCTATAAAATATTGTTTTTAACAGGTTGTGTTATTTCATCTAACATCATCCCTAATACATCATCAAATTTGAGCGGTTCTGTTTCTAACTACATAAACTCTGGAAGTACGTCATCAAAAAGGCGTGTTGGAAGACCAAGGAAAACAACCAACACTACTCCTATACCTATGCAGCAGTTAAACGATTTTGAGTTTGTTGTTGATGTTTTTAAAGGCATATCAACAGGTTATTATTTAATACATTATATAATTTTACATTAAATATTACAAATATTGGTCTTAAACTTATATGTCTCATTTATTTTATAGATTACGTTGATCATGGTGATCAAAGTTTCAAATGTGAGTCTTGCAACGCGTGCTTGTGGGAAGTTGAATCTAGGAGAGGAAAAAGAACTGCCGATACAATGTTCTCTTTATGTTGTCGCAATGGAAATGTTAAACTTCCTGATTTAAAGCAACCTCATGAAAGTTATGTAAAGTTGTTTCGTGGCGAAGATCCTATAAGCAAGTATTTTTTGAAAAATATTAGACAATTCAATTCGATGTTCTCCTTTACATCAATGGGTGGAAAAATTGACAATTCCATTAATAGAGGAAACGCTCCTTACACGTTTAGACTTAGCGGAGAAAACTACCATTCTATAGGAAGTCTTCTTCCATTAAATAACAAACCTCAGTTTGCTCAACTATACATTTATGATACGGAGAACGAAATATCAAACCGACAACGAGTATTTGGGTAAGGCTTACTTTTAAACATTATATGTTTCTCATTTTTGAAACAATTACTGTTTTATCATATATATCATTTATATTAATGTTAATTTTTAATTGTTTTTCTTACAGTGAATCATCTTCAGATGCCAACAATTACGAAAATTATATTATTAATTATCTCAAGGAAATGTTAGACTCACAAAATCCATTGGTTCAGGCATATCGTATGGTACGTGATACTTTTAAAGAAAATCCTCAAACTGATTTGAAGCTCCGCATTGTTGGAACAAGGAAATACGATGGTAGGACTTATAACTTACCAACTGCCTCTGAGGTTGCCGCTCTTATCGTTGGAGATTTTGGTGACGCAATGGACAAGAGAGATATTATAGTTAACTCCAGGTCTGGTGGTCTTCGACGAATTAGTGAACTTCATCCTTCTTATAGTCCTCTACAATTTCCTTGGCTTTTTCCTTTTGGTGAGGATGGTTATAAAGTAGACATTCCTCACAGGAATGTCGATCCTTCGTCTACGGCTGCCCGTAAGAAGTGCACTATGCGAGAGTTCTTTGCATATAGATTACAAGACAGGCCTAACCAATTCTCACTACCCTTAAATGGATGAAGGCTTTTTCAGCAGCTTTTGGTTGACGAATATACCATGGTTGAGAGTCAAAGGTTGCATTTTATACGTGGAAAACAGAGTGAACTTAGGTCTGAAACCTATGAAAGCCTTCGAAACCTTAAGACGGCAGGAAATTCAGATGCTTCAACATCTGGGCAGCATGTAATCCTTCCGTCATCTTTTACTGGTGGAAGTAGATATATGATGCAAAATTACTTGGACGCTATGTGTCTTTGTAGATGCTACGGTTATCCGGATTTTTTCTTAACCATTACGTGCAATCCAGGTTGGCCAGAAGTAAAACGTTTTTTAAAGGATACCAATTTAAATTCTGAAGACAGACCAGATATACTATGTCGGATATTCAAAATGAAGCTTGATTCAATGATTAAGTTGATGAAGGATAAGGCTTTGTTTGGAAAAATTAAAGCAGGTTCGATTGCCTATCTAATATTTTTTTTACTGTTTGTTAAAGATATTTATTTTATTTAATTCTTGCTAATTTATTTGTTTGATTCCAAATGCAGCCGTTTACACAATTGAGTTTCAGAAACGTGGTCTGCCTCATGCCCATATTTGCCTATTCATTGCTCCAGAGAATAAAATTCACAATCCATCCCATATAGATAATTTTATTTCAAGTGAAATTCCTGACAAGGTTACTGAACCAGACCTATACCAGCTCGTGTCAGATCATATGCTTCATGTTCCTTGTGGTGAGGCTAATCCGAGCTGTAGCTGCATGATTGATAGAGAATGTTCAAAAAATTTCCCAAAACGATTTCAAAATGAGACAAGTATAGATTCCAACGGTTTTCCGCTTTATAAAAGAAGAGACAATGGGCGTTACGTCGTTAATAAAGGTATAAATCTAGATAATAGAAGTTTTGTGCCTTACAACAAAATTCTTTTACGAAAGTATCAAGCACATATAAACGTCGAGTGGTGCAATCAAGAAGGATCAATCAAGTATCTGTTTAAATATATAAATAAGGGTCCATATCGAACTACAATTTCCCTTGTCCAAAATAACACCGACGACAATGAAGATCCTCAAGTAGATGAGATTAAAGCTTTTTACGATTGTAGATATTTTTCTGCATGTGAGGCTGCTTGGAGGATATTTGCTTTTGATGTTCATTACAGGGTCCCGGCTGTTACGAGACTTCCTTTTCATTTACCTGGTCAACAACAGATAATTTATGGCCCTGAGGAAGATATTGACGATGTTCTTGCCAAGACTTCCAATTTAGTTTCAATGTTTACTGGTTGGATGGAAGCTAATAGGAACTACGAGCATGCAAGGAGGCTATCATATGCTGAGTTCCCAACACAGTTTGTATGGAAAAAAAACATCACCACCAAAATGGGTAGAAAGGCAAAGTGGGTTTGCTATTGGTAGAATTCATGCCGTTCCCGCATCATTTGACGAGGCATACTACTTAAGAATTCTTTTAAACAAGGTTAAAGGACCGAAATGTTTTGAAGATATTCGAACAGTAGATGGTTTTGTTTGTGATTCTTTTAGAGATTCCTGTTACAGAAGAGGGCTTTTAGACGATGATAAGGAGTACCTAGAAGCAATTGAGGAAGCAAGCCATACCGCAAACAAATATTATTTAAGAAATCTGTTTGCAACAATGCTTATAACATCGTCCTTATCAAGACCTGATTACGTATGGGATAATACATGGCAGTTTTTAGTCGACGAGATTCTTTATCATCAACAAAAGATACACAAGAATCCAGGTTAGTTTTGTTATATGTGTGAACTTGTCTTTTTTTTAGTTTGGTTTAAGGTAAATTTTTTTTTCAGGTTTGTCTCTTAGTGACGATCAATTGAAGAACTTGGCATTACTTCAGATTGAGGATTTTTTGGTATCCAACAATTCATCTCTACGTAGGTTTTCACACATGCCTTTTCCGGATCAGGAATCTGTTTCTACGTAAATGAATCCTCTTATGATGGAAGAATTATCTTATGATAAGGATTCTTTGTCAAATGATTTAAGCTTTTGTACACATCTCTAACTGATGAACAAAAAAGCGTTTACAACTAAATATTCAACTCCGTGAAACGTAAAAAAGGTGGTGTTTTTTTCGTGTATGGTTACGGCGGTACCGGCAAAACATACTTATGGAAAACCTTATCGGCCTCAATTCGGTCAAAGGGAGAAATTGTTCTTAATGTTGCTTCAAGTGGAATAGCATCTTTGTTATTAGAAGGCGGTAGAACGGCTTATTCCAGATTCCTTATTCCAATCAATCTTACCGAGGACTCCCAATGTCAGGTAACTATAAATTTCATTAAGTCTAGATTATTTTACATTTAAATGTATGTTTTTAAATTATTTTAATGAATATAATTTCAACATATTCAACATTTTCAGGTTAAGGGTAATACAGATGTTTCTGAGTTATTGAAAAAAACATCATTAATAATTTGGGATGAAGCTCCCATGATTCATAAACATGCATTCGAAGCATTGGACAGAACCCTAAAAGATGTTATGAACGTTGATTTGGGCAACACTTATGGATCATTGTTTGGAGGTAAGGTAGTTGTTCTTGGTGGTGATTTCAGACAGATTTTACCTGTTGTACAGAATGGAACAAGAAACGATTGTGTGAACGCCATAATTAGTTCTTCTTACATATGGCCAAATTGTAAGGTTTTGAAACTAACCAAGAACATGAGGTTGACCGTTGGTTCTCAAATTTCAAATACTTTAGAGATTAAACAATTTACTGATTGGTTGTTGGATATTGGTCAAGGTAATCTTGGTGGTCCTAATGATGGTGAAGCCACTATAACAATTCCAGAGGATCTTTTAATAAAAGATTCCCTTGATCCTATGTCTGATTTGATAGACTTTGTTTATCCTTCTATGTTAGATAGGTTTAATGATCTTACCTACTTTCAAGAACGGGCTTTGCTTGCTCCATTAAATGGTGTTGTTCAAGAGATTAATGATCGTATTTTAGCGTATTTTCCTGGTCAAGAAATGGAGTACTTAAGTTCAGAAAGCATCGACGAGGTTGAAAGTGTATCTGAGGATTTTGATCCCGCGTTGTACTCTCCTGATTTTCTTAATGGTATAAAGATGTCCGGAATACCAAACCATCGTTTATTACTTAAGGTTGGAATTCCTATTATGTTACTACGGAATATTAATCAGAAAAAAGGGTTGTGCAACGGAACTCGACTACAAGTTGTTAGTTTGGGTAAACGCGTCATTGAAGCTAAGGTTGTTTCGGGTACTAATATTGGATTTCGTACTTTACTCAGCAGAATAAGTCTTACATCGTCTGATAAGAAGCTTCCCTTCAAGTTAAAAAGGAGACAGTTTCCTATATCGGTTTGTTTTGCAATGACTATTAATAAAAGTCAAGGACAATCTTTATCGCGTGTTGGATTGTATTTAAAAGACCCGGTTTTTACCCATGGCCAGCTTTATGTTGCTTTGTCTAGAGTGAAGACTCGCGAAGGTATTAAGATTGTTTTATTAGATAAGGAATCCAAATTGATTAGTGAAACCAAAAATGTTGTGTATAAGGAAATATTTGGAAACCTTATATGAAATTTTTGACAATACTTTTTTGTTTACGTTTGTATCTTTTTAAATATGTTCAAGGTTTTTTAATAAAAGTATTGTATTATTATAATGTTTTGTTTAACTATAGGTACATGTTTGTATGTTCAATTATGTTTAGTTGTTTATGGTTTTTGTAGTATATCTTTTATGTTTTTGAAATTTAATTTTATAGACTTGTATTTATAGCTTAATATTATATTGATTTATATATATATATATATATATATATATATATATATCCGAAATATATGTTATATACATTTATATCTTATCAATTTACTACATTTAATAAATAGGAGAATAGGTTAAATGTTCATCAATAGTTTCTTGAATATAGGGATAATCATGAGTTTTATGGGTTCAATAAACCGTCATTTTTATTATTAATTAAATAAAGACTCTTTGGAAGATAAACAATAACCATAACTTATTCAATAATCAGTTTCTTAGAAAACTTCATCTCTTCCATCATCTCTTCCATTATCTTCAACAATGACAACAATTGTTTCTTGGAAATTTTCATCCGAAACCAATAATTATCAGTTTATTCTTAGTGATCTGTCTACAATCCATAAGCCCTCTATCGAATCGGTTATGTCTTTTAGCATTCCGTTTAAGTACCAAATAATAGGATACGGAAACCGCAAAAAAATTATTAACGACGAAGAGAGAGAACTATTGAATGTTCTAAATGAAGAGATTTTTCAACATGAACAAGATCTACTTCCTTTTGTCAATGTTAGGGAGTGGTTTTATTATCCTATGCAAAATAATGTTGTTATCAAATATGTGAATGGTCAGCAAAAGACTGTTAATCCGAAGTCCATATTGCATTCGAATGACATTTTTCTTTTAAGAGATTTAGATTTCTTGAAGCTTTCAAACGTTTTTAAAGCAAGAGCACATTTGGATTTGGAGAATGAGGTGGCTGAGAAGGTTAAATGGCTGTTAGGTTGTCAAAATTATGAATCCGATTTTGATGATCTTCAAAGCTATTTTGGTTCTTCTTCAGATGTTTAAGGTAAATCAGATCACATATGTAGTTAGATTTTTGATAAATATAATTTTTGACTTTATTTTTGACTTTGCTTTTTTACTTTATGTTAGTAGTTTACTTCATATACATAGGCTTCTAAAAAAGTACAATACACACATATAACAGTTTGTTTTTTGTGTTGTCAGGTTGTTATGACAGTTTGCGGTTTTTGGTGGGTTGTGATGTAAGTTCATTTTTGGTAAACTTAAAATCCACATGTTTATATTTTCTTTTAGATTATATGATGGTCGTGTGCGCGGCTTGTATAAAATATGATAGATTGGATATTTAGCTTTTGCACAAGATCGTGTTTTAAATTTATAAAAGTGATTTCTACAAAGACTAAACACACACAAAATAGGCAAGTGTACCTATCGTATTGTAGAATAGTATTGGTAAGAACCAAGTATCGATCCGTGGACACAAAGGTTTCTAATAATAAATTGTTGTTTTACTTCAATCGGAGGTTTTAATCATTTTGAGGTTAATTTTTGAACTTTTTATAAAATATAAATAATTATATATATATAATATATAGGTGACCAAGATAAGAAATTCTAAACGAGTTATTCAATTATGCGAAGGTTACCATCTAAGATCAAGAATCCACTCCATTTTAGCATTGATAATTAATATTTAAACATGTGATAAACTTGCCGTAGCAATATATGATAGATAGCTCCTTAAACCTTAAGTGAGCATCTTTGGCACTAAGGAGGTAACGCGCGCATTTTAAAGTCCACCCTTTCCTAATGTCACGCCACCTCAATGATGTCAATTTAAGTTGGCAAGTAGTTTCGTAAAGTAGAAAGATTAGGATTAACTCCGATTTCTCAAATACCAATTCTAACAACTTCGGGTGGTTGTAGTTTAGTCACACAACCTCCCATTGGTTGATTTATGTAGGTTATAATTACACATTCTGTTAACATATGATTTCTTTAGCTAATTTGATATCCTAAGAAAAGCCATTTTCGGATTACCAAGACTTAGAAAAATACATCATAACTTATATCTCATCATTTCTAAGTACAATATAAGGATCCATGTTTCGATAATGTATCAAAGTATTTCTATCTTTCAAGAACATGAATCGATCATGAACGATTGCCAATGGAATTGACAACCACCAACTTTGAATTAGTGATTTAAGATGGTGAAACATTTCTCATCAAAAGATAATTGTAATATAACCATCTACTTTACTAGACTACATCACATATCTTGATTAATTATCAAGTAAAACAAAGCTTCTTCATAGATTTTAGATGGTAAAAGGAGTTTAGCTCATAATGAGAATGATGATAAACATTAAAATGAATGATGATAACAAATACATGATTAAACTTGGAATGATCTAACCAAATGTAGATGAATCTTCTGTTGGAAAATTTGTTACATGTGCATTAGTAGGTTGTTATGACACAACAAATGTACACTAATAGACATTGATGAATGAGATATCGATGTGTGATTGTGTGTATTTGAAAGAAAATACTATAGTGGTGTATCCCACATTGGTGGGATGGAGAACTTGTGCCTTGTTTTTCCTCTATAAATAGAGAGGTAAACTAAGTTGCAACACACACCAAACCTTACACACAACACAAGCATTGTTGCAAGGTTTTTCCAACTTCTTCTTCTTCTACATTTCTGGTTTCTTTTATTCGAACCTTTTTCAGGTTTACGGTTAACTCCGGTAGTACTACTACTCCGGCTGTTGTACCTGGGAAACACGAGTTCTCTTGGGAGACTCGAAATATTGTTTTAAGGGCCCCGTGTTCGACACGATCCTCAGCCAAACCGTTTACATTTTTTTTTGTATTGTATTTGGTTTATTTCTTTGATTCTGTATTGTATTTCAGATTCTTGTATTGTATTGTATGAGTAATAAAACTGTTTGTTAATTTTCTGTTTATTTACTCAATTCACGAATTCGGTTCCTACAATCTTAAAACAATATTTTTAAAACCGTTATCGTGAAAACTTTGTTTAAATTTTCAGAAACTATTCTATTTTGATCCAAACCAGTTTTGTTTCAAAATAGTATATGTTTTAAAAACAGTTTTTTCTTTTCTGTTTTGGTCTCAGAATCAAGAATTGGATCTTCAAAGTTGGACTTAGACAGATTCGTTCTTGGTTTAGCATTCTGAAATCAGAAAAGGCTCCTTTTTTGGGCTGTTTTTGGCTATCTAGCATGAGATAGCTTATCGTGAAAACTTTGTTTAAATTTTCAGAAACTATTCTATTTTGATCCAAACCAGTTTTGTTTCAAAATAGTATATGTTTTAAAAACAGTTTTTTCTTTTCTGTTTTGGTCTCAGAATCAAGAACTGGATCTTCAAAGTTGGACTTAGACAGATTCGTTCTTGGTTTAGCATTCTGAAATCAGAAAAGGCTCTTTTTTTGGGCTGTTTTTGGCTATCTCGCATGAGATAGTGTTATCTCGCAAATTTCAGAATTTTCTGAATTTTTTTTTCTAAGTTACTAACTTGGTCTGTTTTATGTGTTTAAGAATGACAGGACCAATCCCAAAGACCTCTAATGTGGGAGCGACCACAATGGCTAACCATGCTGAAAAACCCGAAAAGTTCATGGGTGTCCACTTTAAGAGGTGGCAGCAGAAAATGTTTTTCTACTTGACAATCTTGAACTTAGCACAGTTCTTGGAGAAAACAGCCCCCATGCCCACTGCCCAAGATGATGCCCAAAGTGTGAGTGCTTTGGACGCTTGGAAACATTCTGAATTTCTATGTCGCAATTACGTGCTCAATGGTTTGGCGGATCCATTGTATAACGTCTATTGTGGGATAAAGACTGCCAAAGAACTATGGGAGTCTTTAGACAAGAAGTATAAAACCGAAGATGCGGGAACAAAGAAATTTTTTGTGGCCCGTTTTTTGGACTTTAAAATGGTTGACTCCAAGACTGTGATCACCCAAGTCCAAGAACTACAAGTTATACTTCATGAAATTCATGCCGAGGGTATAACACTTAGTGAAACGTTCCAAGTTGCAGCCATAATTGAAAAGTTGCCTCCTAGTTGGGTTGAGTTTAAGAATTATCTTAAGCACAAACGAAAGGAGATGACTATTGATGAATTAATTGTTCGTCTTCGAATTGAGGAAGACAATAAAACGGCTCAAAAATCAGCTCGTGTGGAGCCAATGGCTAAGGCCAACATGGTTGAACTTGTAAAATCTTCTAAGGGGGGGCATAAGGGTAAGGGTAAAATGGATAAGGGAAAGGGAAAGGTGAACCTTGGACCGAAGAAGGAGGTTGTGAAAAAAGAAACCTCAATCTTCAAACTTCCAAGGTGTTTGTTACAATTGTAATGAGAATGGCCATCGTGCGAACCAATGTAAGAAGCCTAAGCGTGAGCGTGCGCATATGGTGGATGAAAATAGTGAACCGTTGGTGGCAATGATCAGCAATGATTGAAGAAATCAATATTGTGGGGGACAAACCGCAAGGATGGTTCATTGATACGGGTGCGACCCGTCATGTGTGTGGTGACAAGACCCTCTTTAGCACCTTTAAGGAGGCTTCTAGTGATGCTAAGTTGTTTATGGGGAATCAAGCAACGGCCGACATCAAGGGTGAAGGGAATGTGATCTTGAAGATGACTTCGGGAAAAGAGCTTACTTTGAGCAACACTTTGTATGTGCCCGAAATTCATAAGAATTTGGTTTCGAGTTGGTTGCTTAATAAGTTTGGTTTTCGTTTAGTGTTTGAGTCGGACAAGTTTGTCTTGACTAAGCGTGGAATGTATGTTGGTAAGGGCTATGCCCTCAATGGTATGTTTTAACTTGATGTAACCGTGATTGGAAATGAATAAGGCATCTACTTCTTCTTATATTATTGAGTCTTTAAATTCAAATGTTTGGCATGGTAGATTAGGACATGCAAATTTCAATTCTCTTCGTCGTTTAATTAAATTAAAAAGCATACCAACATTCCACATTGATACAGACTCGAAATGCGAAACATGTGTTGAATCCAAGCTTACAAGATCATCCTTCAAATCGGTTGAAAGAATAACCGAAACACTTGATATAATTCACACCGATGTGTGCGATTTAAAAATGTGCCCAACAAGAGGGGGAAACAAATATTTCATCACGTTTATTGATGATTGCTCAAAATATTGCTATGTATATTTACTTAAAAGTAAAGATGAAGCCATAGAAAAATTTATCTTGTTTAAAAATGAAGTTGAGTTACAACTTAACAAGAAAATTAAACGTGTGAGAAGCGATCGAGGAGGTGAATACGTTTCACCATTTGCGGATTTATGCCCACAAAGTGGCATAATACATGAATTAACCGCTCCTTATTCTCCACAATCAAATGGCATGGCGGAACGAAAGAACCGTACATTGAAAGAGATGATGAATGCCATGTTGGTTAGTTCTGGGGTGAGCCATGACATGTGGGGGGATGCCATTTTAACGGCAAATTATCTTTTAAATAAGATACCTCTCAAGAATAGGGACGAGACTCCTTATAAGTTATGGAAGGGAAGAGAACCTTCGTACAAATACATGAAAGTGTGGGGGTGCCTAGCTAAAGTCACCGTACCACTTCCTAAGGCTCTTAGGATTGGTCCCAAAACTGTTGATTGCATTTTCATTGGATATGCTCACAATAGTAGTGCACATCGGTTTTTGGTACATGAATCCAAAAATCCAAATGTACACGTAAACACTTTCATGGAGGCGGGCCCCAATACTGTCTCGTATTTTGAGCACGTGTTTCCTAAGTTAGGACACACACATGAGGCCTCATCATCACGAGCGAATGATGTAGGTGCAAGCTCGTCAACACAAAATGACGACTTGGTTCATGAAGGAACACATGAACGGCCCGAGACTGAGGATGGTGATTTAAGACGAAGCAAAAGACAAAAGGTTGCAAAATCCTTTGGTCCTGACTTCGTAAACTTTATGGTTGAAGGTGAACCTAATACCTACCATGAAGATGTGACCTCACCTGAAGGACCTCAATGGAAAGAAGCAATCAAGAATGAAATTGATTCGATCTTACAAAATCATACTTGGGAATTGGTAGATCTTCCAATTGGTTGCAAACCACTTGGATATCGTTGGATATTCAAAAAGAAGATGAAAGCCGATGGAAGTATTTATAAATACAAGGCGAGGGTAGTGATCAAAGGTTTTAGACAAAAGGAAGGTCTAGACTATTTTGATACTACTCACCTGTAACACGTATAACCTCTATAAGGTTGGTGCTTGCAATCGCGTCTTTACGAAGTTTGGAAGTGCACCGAATGGATGTAAAAACGGCTTTTCTAAATGGTGATTTGGAAGAAGAGATATACATGGAGCAACCTGAGGGTTTCTCCGCCCCTGGTCAAAAGGGTAAAGTATGCAAACTCATTAAGTCTTTGTATGGCTTGAAGCAAGCTCCAAAACAATGGCACCAAAAGTTTGACCAAGTCATGATTGGCAATGGTTTCAAAATTAATGAGTGTGATAAATGTGTTTATGTTAAAAACACAAATGGAGGTTATGTTATTTTATGCCTTTATGTGGATGACATGCTTATCATTGGGAGTAATGATAAAATGGTTCAATCTACAAAAGACATGTTAAAGGCACGATTTGACATGAAAGACATGGGTTTAGTTGATACTATTCTTGGAATAAAAATCAAAAAACCAAAGAAGGTCTTACTTTGAGTCAAGCACACTATGTCGACAAGATTCTTGAAAAATTCAACAAGGAAGACAAGCGAGTGGCTCGTTCTCCTGTTGACACTACTCTACATCTATGTAAAAATAGAGCTGAGCCGGTTGCTCAATTAGAGTATTCAAGAATCATTGGAAGTCTAATGTATCTCATGACATGTATGAGACCCGATTTAGCATACGCGGTGAGTAGGCTAAGTAGATATACTAGCAATCCAAGTGTTCAACATTGGAAAGCTATTATAAGGGTGCTTAGGTACATAAGATACACAAGAGAATATGGTTTGCATTATACCAACCATCCAGCTGTGATCGAAGGGTATACTGATGCGAACTGGATTTCGGATATGAAAGATTCCAAATCAACAAGTGGGTACGTGTTCCTACTTGGTGGGGCAGCAATATCTTGGAAATCATCCAAACAAACTATAACTGCTAGATCCACAATGGAGTCTGAATTCATTGCCTTAGACAAATCTGGGGAAGAGGCAGAATGGTTACGTCAATTCGTGGAAGACATTCCACAATGGACAAAGCCGTTGTCGGCAATTTGCATACATTGTGACAGTGAGTCTGCAATTGGTAGATCTCAACGTTCAATGTATAATGGAACATCAAGGCATATGAGACGTAGACATAACACGATACGACAACTACTGTCAACGGTTGTTATCACGATTGACCATGTGAGGTCAGAAGATAACATTGCAGACCCGTTAACAAAAGGCTTAAGCACGGATAAATTTTATAAGTTGTCCGAGAGGAATGGGACTAAATCCCGCGATAAAGGAAGTATGAGGGAAACCTAACTTAGCAGACTGGAGATCCCAAGAGCTAAGTTCAATAGGCAAACTTAATCATATGATCAGAGGCAGTCACTGTGGGGGAGTACCCCAAAACCAAAGGGAGTATTGAACTTCCTAGTCCTTTCTCCTAGGGGAGTACCCTAAAACCAATGACATTTGGGAGAGGTTCAGCATATTAAGGTTAAGTGAAATAACCATGATGCTTTTAATGATTCATGGGAATCACCTATGTTAGAGAGAAGTGTGGTCGCTTCGAATGGAATTGTGGGGAGGCGCAATTTCCTAGAGCTCTCGCAGAACCAGGACCGTGATCCATGACCATAACGGACACAAGAATGAGGGGTTGACCAAACCAGGGAGAGTATTGTGTGAAGGCATATTGTCGTCTACACAAATGGGGGTCTGTTCAAAGTCATCGCGACTACATACCTCTAGGAGGCTAAGTATGCTTCACAACGGAAGGTTCAAAGGGTAACACCTACCTATCCGGCAATACTCAACTGCTGAAACTTATTTCGAAGAATCGATTTCCATTCATGTGGGGGATTGTTGGAAAATTTGTTACGTGTGCATTAGTAGGTTGTTATGGCACAACAAATGCACACTAATAGACATTGATGAATGAGATATCTTCCTTCTTAATGATGTTGATGATGGTTGAAGATGATGGCTGATGGTGATGACCTCCAAGCCTTCAAACTCACCACTAAACCTTCTATGTGAGTGTTAGTGTGTGTTTTTATAAGAGAGAATCAGATAGAAATCTTTTCAAGGAACACTTGATGGATGCAACATGAGCCACTATTTATAGGCAATCTGGATGGTGAGGCACGGCCCCGTGCTTGATGAGCACGGCCCCGTGTATTTTTATGACATGTGCCAGATTTGTTTTGTCTTTTGTGTTAGCTGGAAACGGCCCCGTGGTTAGCAGACACGGTCTCGTGCTTTTTAGTGACATGTGCTTAATTCTTCTTTGTTTTTTCTGCATTCCCGTCCACGGCCCCGTGCATGCTGAGCACGGCCCCGTGCTTTTGTTCTCAGATTTTGTCTTTTCTTGTTCCATAAGCATGGGGGCGTGTTTCTTGAGACATGGGGGCGTGTTTCTTTGTTTTCTTATGTTTTCTTCTGTTTTTCTTCGTCTTTTTGCTTGTTTCTTCGTTTGAGGTTTGGTTTCACCTGAAATTACGTTTTATTATGATAAGTAGCCTTTTATGCTATGTTATTAGATAGAAATTGCAGTTTTTTAGAGATTATTTGATGCTGAAAAGATGTATATTTCTATGTACATCAAACATCCCCACACTTGAACATTGCTTGTCCTCAAGCAATCGTCTTATAAATGTTCTCTAAAAACAACAAATTTAGCTTATAGTTATTCCTTAAGCGAGCTCCAAGAAGATGAAACAAAATAACCAATCTTTATGTTAGTGATAAATAAGAGAGAACTTTTGTTTTTATGAGCTTCTGTTTATTCAAAACGTCACGTTCTTGCAATGTTCACTCACACTCGGTTTTTATATCTGATCATACATGGGATGTAGGTATGTGAACACTCTTAGCCAAAATGCAACCTGTGATAAATAAGCTTGTAACAAGTTCAAATCTTCACCTTTTGAAGGGTTGCATAGATCAAAAGGCAAAAAAAGGGGTTCCGGTTTAGTGTGAGTAGGGATTGGTATTTTGTGGTGGTTCAAGGTTTAATGGTAAATACAACTTTCGCTGTTTGTCGGGAGTCTTGAGATGTCTTTAATGGTTAGCTCCTTTTCTTCGATTTTTTTTTCTTTTTTTAAATACTATATACCTAATGACTCTTTTAAGGTCAGATCGTCAAGACCAGTTTTATCGAGGATGTGGATTAATTCTTCCTCAATCCTGTTATGAATATAACTTCCAACTCTAATGGATCGTTCGGCTTTGAGCCTAATAGCCCCCATCCTCATTAGTTCGGTATATTCATGCTGAGACTGAGTTTGACTTTTTCTACATTTTCCTTCGTGGGACCAGTTTCCGCAACCTAAGCATCGTTCATATCTTTTTGCTCTTCTCTTCATTGCGTTTTTGGAAATTCCACATAATGGTGGCCTTTGTTCGTTTTGGCGCAACTTTTTCCTCACCTCATTGCTAAAGAGAAAGATTCTCTCCCTAAGTTCTGGAGACAACCTAGGTTTTTTGAAGTGTATACAGCAAAGGAAATTGAAATCGAAAGAATGCATTTCCAGTTCTTTAGGGTCTGCCGGTAAAAGACCAGTGTTGTATTTTACCGGTTCAAAATGGATAAGGTGATCGGAGTTTTGGGTTTTGTAATTTTGGTAATGGGTTTGTGTAAATATTACCTTATTCTTTATACAACGCTTCGTGCTGTCTTGAAATGAATAATTGCGACAAGTTCTTAATCACACGAAACATATGACTCACTCAAAGCTTCCGAAAAAATACTTATATGGCATGAGGTTTATCTCACAGTAACGGAGGAATTGGGTATTAACGCCATAATTTGCATAAACTTATTCTCAATATTACAAAAATTCTTCTTACTTTTTCATTTTTTTGGTTATAATAGATTTGTAGTTGGTTATTTGCAAAAAAATTTCTTGAATATGCTTTTAGTTTTGTTATAAAAATAGTCTTTGTTTGCTACAAAAATTTAGTTATTAGAGAATCTTATAATTAGTTGAGCAAGCAATTGGTCAAGTAATTCCTCTCCCCACACTTGAATCTCACATTGTCCTCAATGTGAAAAGATTCATAAAAAGATTAATAATAAGATTCATATGAAGTATGGAGGGTAAAATGGAAGGAACTTCCCTACGGGCTAACGAAATTTCGACAGAGCGTCCCCTGTTTTTCGTCCGTTTTCCTGTAGTGTACCTAAGTAATAAAAACTGCATACAACCAAAAACATCATAATAATAATGAAACTTATTATTATTATTATTATTATTATTATTATTATTATTATTTACAATGCCTAGTTTAATCAGGGTCTTGGCCAGACCCTACTTCCAATCTGTTCATCGGTTCTGGTGGAGGATTAGTACCTCCGAGACGGTCTCGAATGGTCCATCGATGTATGGTTTTAATCGATTTCCATTAACTTTGAACTTGTGGCCGTCAGAATTTGTAATCTCAACTTTCCCATAGTCAAAAACTGATTCAACTATGTGTGGACCTGTCCAACGAGATTTCAACTTTCCTGGGAAAAGACGTAAGCGTGTGTTATATAACAGTACACGGTCGCCAACTTGAAATTTCTTGTTTCCTTTTAAATGGGCGTCGTGTAAACGTTTAGTCTTTTCTTTGTAAGACCAGGAATTTTCATATGCCAGTGCTCTTAGTTCTTCGAGCTCGTGAATTTGATCTTCTCGGTTTTTACCGGCGGAAATTATATCAAAATTCACTGCTCTCAGAGCCCAATACGCTTTGTGTTTTAGTTCTACGGGTATATGACAAGCCTTCCCATAAACAAGTTTGAATGGTGTTGTTCCTATGGGGGTTTTGTAAGCTGTCCTAAGGGCCCACAAAGCTTCATCTAATTTTTCTGCCCAATTTTTGCGATTCATTCCTATGGTTCTTTCTAGGATCCTTTTAATTCCCCGATTCGAGACTTCTACTTGCCCACTGGTCTGAGGGTGATATGGTGTTGCCAAACGGTGGTGAACTCCATATCGTGCTAAGACTTTGTCCATTAAGGTATTATAGAAGTGGGTACCTCTGTCGCTGATTAGGGCTTTTGGAGTACCGAATCATGAAAACAACTTTTTCAGAAATCGTACAACTACTCGAGCATCGTTAGTGGGAAGAACTTGTGCTTATACCCATTTAGACACGTAGTCGATTGCTACAAGGATGTACTTATTTCCGAATGAGTTAGGAAATGGGCCCATGAAATCTATTCCCCATACATCAAAGACCTCACAAAATTGAATGCCTTTTTGAGCCATCTCATTTTTGGCTGAGATGTTTCCGGCTCTTTGACAAGCATCGCATGCTTGGATTAAAGCATGTGTGTCTTTATATATGGTGGGCCAGAAAAATCCTGCATCAAACACTTTTCTGACCGTGGTGGCGGTACTGTGGTGTCCCCCAGTAGGTCCTTCATGACAGTGTTTGAGAATATCTAAGGCTTCCTTTCCTGATACACACCTACGAACTACCTGATCAACACCTATCCTAAACAAGTAAGGGTCTTCCCAGAAGTAGAACTTAAGGTCGGAGAAGAATTTCTTCCGCTATTGATGAGTGAGCCATTTCCTTAAAATTCTACATGCTAAATAGTTTGCGAAATCGGCAAACCAAGGAGTTTCATCTTCCTCCTGCATGACTGCTTGGATATGCATGAGAACATCATGTGGAAAATTATCGTTGATAATTTCCTCGTGGTGTCCTTTTGAAGTTGGGCATTCTAAGCGCGAAAGATGGTCTGCGGCTATATTTTCTGCTCCTTTTTTGTCCTTAACTTCAATGTCGAATTCTTGGAGTAGTAGAATCCATCGAATGAGTCTGGGTTTGGCATCCTGCTTGTTGAAGAGGTATTGTATGGCGGCATGGTCGGTGTAAACTATGGTTTTGGAAAGAACTAGGTAGGATCTAAACTTTTTAAAGGCGAAAACTACTGCTAATAACTCTTTTTCTGTTGTGGTGTAATTCTCTTGTGCATCGTTAAGAGTTTTACTGGGATAGTAAATTGGGTGAAAGTGTTTTTCCTTTGCGTTGTCCGAGTACGGCTCCAACTGCAAGTCACTTGCATCGCACATGATTTCGAATTGAAGGGTCCAATCGGGTGTAGTCATGATTGGTGCGTTGACAAGTTTGTCTTTTAATATGTTGAATGATTCAACACATTCATTAGAGAAGACGAATGATGCGTCTTTCTCCAGAAATTTGGTCATAGGTCTAGCAAACACATTCATTATGAAGCGGCGGTAGAAGCCTGCGTGACCTAGAAAACTTCTAATGGCTCTGACTGAAGTTGGTGATGGAAGTTTGGATATGGTTTCTATTTTGGCCCTATCAACTTCTAGTCCGTCTTGGGAAATCTTGTGACCTAGAACGATGCCTTCTTTGACCATAAAATGGCATATTTCCCAGTTGAGTACTAAGTTTACTTCTTCACACCTAGCCAACATTTTGTCTAGGTTTTTTAGACAATGATCGAAGGAGTCTCCGAAGACTGAGAAGTCGTCCATGAAAACTTCCATAGAGTGTTCGATCATTTCATGAAAGATGGCCACCATGCAATGTTGGAAGGTGGCTGGAGCATTACATAATCCAAATGGCATTCTTCGGTAGGCGAAGGTTCCATACGGACATGTAAAGGTGGTTTTCTCCTGATCCTCAGGAGCGATGGGAATTTGAAAGTATCCAGAGAATCCATCAAGAAAACAGTAGAACATTTTTCCGGATAATCTCTCAAGCATTTGGTCGATAAAAGGAAGTGGAAAATGATCTTTTCTTGTGGCGTCATTAAGCTTTCGGTAGTCAATACAAACTCGCCAGCCTGTGACGGTTCTCATTGGTATTAGTTCGTCCTTCTCGTTCATTACTACTGTCATTCCTCCCTTTTGGGTACTACTTGAACTGGACTAACCCAAGGTGAATCCGAGATTGGGTAGATTAATCCAGCATCAAAGAGTTTGATTACTTCCTTCTTCACCACATCTTGCATGTTGGGATTGAGACGTCTTTGATGTTGGACCACGGGTTTGTATTCTTCTTCCATGAGGATTTTATGAGTACAAAAGGAAGGACTAATGCCCTTGATATCCATGATCTTCCATGCGATAGCCTTCTTATGGTTATTGAGAACCTTAAGAAGTTCGTCTTTCTCTTCTTTAGAAAGGTGAGATGAAATAATTACTGGGAGTTGATTTTTAACTCGAAGGCTGGTGGTTCTTCGATTGATGGTTTTGATTTTTCGTTGCATTCGGTGATCTCACATACTACATCTGATGCTTCCTGATAGTTAGCATTGAGATTTCCATTTTCTAAAATGGGTATGGTGATGGTTTCGGTTAAGACTTGTGTTTCGAGCTGGTTAGTGATGGAGGAATCTCGCACATAGCAACTCACGATAGAATCGATGATGTCGACACAATATAATGTGTCATCGTGATGTTGCGGATATTGCATAGATTTTCCTATGTCAAAAGTGATTGCCTCGTCATTGACTCTGAGAGTGAGTTTACCGGTGCAAACATCAATAATAGCCTTTGCAGTGGCTAAGAAGGGTCTTCCTAAAATCAGAGGTACACTTTTGTCTTCCTCCATGTCTAGAATCACAAAATCTACTGGGAAAACGAACTTGTCAATTTTGACAAGCATGTTTTCAACAATGCCCGAGGGTATTTAACTGATCGGTCAGCTAACTGAATGCTCATGTGGGTGGGATTTGGTTCTCCTATCCCTAGTTTTGCAAAAACCGCATAAGGTATTAAATTAATACTAGCTCCTAGGTCAGCCAGGACATTGCTAACAGACAAATTTCCTATGAGACAAGGGATAGTAAAACTCCCTGGATCGGTCATTTTTGGCGGCAGCTTGCTTTGGAGGACAGCTGAACATTCTTTACTCAAGGACATGCGATAGCTCCTCCAGCTTCCTTTTGTTGGTTAGCACTTCTTTGAGAAACTTTGCATAGTTCGGCATTTGAGCAATGGCTTCGACGAAAGGGATGTTGATGTGGAGTTGTTTGAAGAGTTCTAAAAACTTCCCATACTGAGCTTCCAATCTCTCCTGTTTCAGCCGTCCAGGGTATGGAATAGGTGGAACATAAGTTTGGATTGGTTCCTTAGGTTGTACGGTGCCTGTTGGGATCAGTCTTTCCTACCTTTTCTCAGGGGATTCCTTCTCCATAACTGGTTCTGAAGTTGGTGAGGCAATAGTGGTTGTGCCACTTCTTAATGTAACAGCGTTGGCTGCTACGTTTGGGTTTGTTATTGTGTTGCTTGGAAGAGCGCCGGGTGGTCTTTCGGATAATTGTCGGGCAATTTGTCTGATTTGAGTTTCTAGATTCTATAATGATGCTTGTTGACTTTTGAGGTCGGCTTCATGCTTTAATAATACTCCGCTGATATCAACAGCTCTAGAGTCGGCCTTCTTCTCTGCTTCATTTGTTTTGGTTATGAGTTTGATTAACATCTCTTCGATCTTTGAGTAGCTCGGGTTTTGATGGCTACAAGAACTTTGATCTTGGAATTGAGGTTTAGGCTGGAAGGATTGATTCATCGGTCTCTTTTCGAATCCGGGTAAATCTTGAGTGTTACCTCTGTCTTTCCAGCTGAAATTCGGATGGTTTCTCCATCCTGGATTGTAGTTGTTACTGAAAGCGTTGTTCTGTCGAGCGATGAAATCGACATCTTCCATGGCCATGATGACTTGTTTACAGTCACTCGTCTTATGATTTCCTCCACATGTCTCACAGGTGAGTCTAGTTTATGATAGCTCGGCTTGAAGTTGTTCGAATTTTTTAGAAAGAACTTCAAACTGTGCTGTGACAAGAGTGTTGGAATCAACGTGGTGTATTCCTTTATGGGTAGGTGTAGATATTGGTGGGTTGTAAGCGAAACTCTTCTTTGCGGCCTTCTCCAGGACTTCAAATGCTTCGTTAGGTGATTTGGATCCCAGGTCTCCACCAGCGATCTGGTCGATAGCCTGTTTGTTTTGACTGGATTGTGCGTCAAAGAAAGTTTGAACTTGTAACCATACGCTCAGTCCATGGTGTGGACATCTTCTTAGAAGACTTTTGTATCTTTCCCATGCTGCGTGTAACGACTCATCATCATCGGTCCGGAATCCGGTAATGCTGGCTCGGTATTTGGAGTTTTATCGGGCGGAAAATATTTGAGGAGAAACTGTTCAACCATCTGGTCCCAAGTGGTGATGGAGCCAGAGGAAATAGATTCTATCCATTCTAGGGCTTGGCCCCTTAGAGAGAAAGGAAAGAGTTTGAGTTTGATTTGATCGTCTGAACAGTTTTGGATTTTAAAAGTTCCGCAGATTCGTAGGAATCGAGATATGTGAGAAAGAGTGTCTTCGTCGAGGAGACCATGAAATTGAACTGAATTCTCCACCATATGAATGGTGCTAGATTTTATTTCGAAGTTTTCGGTGATTACGGGTGGAGCCACTCCATTGCCGTAGCCTTCAAGAGTTGGCTTGGCATACTGGCTCATGTTCGGCTCATTGTTCTGGGCCGCCATCATTTCTTCGGTTTGATTTTATCCTGATGTGGTGGCGTCTACTGATTCGTCTTTGATTGCTTCTGCGGTTTCTGTAGTCCGTTTACGAGTTCATCGATGAAAGAGTCGTTCCGGTTAAGAAATTGGAGAAACAAGCTCAGGCTCAAAAGTAGAGGACATACATGGGACTAAATCAAAATTAAACACTAAAGCAAAAGTTAGCTAAAGTTAGTCTAAAAGTTTAGTCTAGTATTAAACTACGAGTTATGCTACGCTATTTTTAACTAAACTAAACTAAGGTCTTAATTAAGCTAGAGTAAAGTTAAGGTAAATAAATGTAAAAAGTAGGCTAGCCGTAAAATTATATTTTAGTATTTAGTAAAAATTAAAAATAAAGTGAAATATAAGTTAAAAATTTGTACAGCTATAAACAATGATTGAATTAAAACTTGGATCGTTCTTAGAAACGTACCGTGTCCCCGGCAACGACGCCAAAAACTTGATGGTCATGTGCGCGTCTTGTATAAAATATGATAGATTGGATATTTAGCTTTTGCACAAGATCGTGTTTTAAATTTATAAAAGTGATTTCTACAAAGACTAAACACACACAAAATAGGCAAGTGTACCTATCGTATATGTAGAATATTATTGGTAAGAACCAAGTATCGATCCGTGGACACAAAGGTTTCTAAATCATTGTTTTACTTCAATCGGAGGTTTTAATCATTTTGAGGTTAATTTTTGAACTTTTTATAAAATATAAATAATTATATATATATAATATATAGGTGACCAAGATAAGAAATTCTAAACGAGTTATTCAATTATGCGAAGGTTACCATCTAAGATCAAGAATCCACTCCATTTTAGCATTGATAATTAATATTTAAACATGTGATAAACTTGCCGTAGCAATATATGATAGATAGCTCCTTAAACCTTAAGTGAGCATCTTTGGCACTAAAGAGGTAATGTGCCCATTTTAAAGTCCACCATTTCCTAATGTCACGCCACCTCAATGATGTCAATTTAAGTTGGCAAGTAATTTCGTAAAGTAGAAATGATGTGCGAAAATATATATATAAATAAAACACAAGTCGCAACTAAGCTTAAAAACCAAACAATCTATCCTAGTTCACACAAACGGCAAGTGTACCGATCGCGTATAGCACAGATGAGGAAAGTCCGGATATCGAACTCGAAGACACGTGAAAACGTTTATAATTACTAAACTCTAACCAAGACTCACCAAAATATTTAATTAATTTATTTTAGAATTTATTTTAACTACTTAACTTAACTAAATGAAAACTTTTGACAAAACTTTGAAAACTTTGGTTTAAATTCAATATATAAAGACGTCTACCTAGGAATGAATCATGTTGACAGAAATAACAAGACAACAGATTGAAAATATTCATGACACCGGTTATAAAAGATGACACAACTAAAACTTGTTTAAGAAAGTCAAATTACCTCTCAGTCTCTCTAACAATCTCTAACTTATCTTAGTTGATTTTAAAGAATAAACCGGAAAAACAATTATTAACGTGTTCAAATGACGACTCTCCTCTCGGTCTCATCGACACACTATCCTAATGGAGACAAATTCACCAAGGATAGAGGAACAATTTAACTTATCCCAAATTAAACCAACTAATTGCACATAAACACTCAAACTCGACAAGACAAAAACCCGCTCTCGCGCGGTCTTAATTCTAACAAGTAAAAGCAACGAGACAATATTACTTCTTATCACCTCTCGCTCTCAAAGAAGGTGTATTTTAACTGATTTTAGATGATTTATATTACCCACTTATCCCTACGGTTGTACACCCCGCAAATAAACCCTAAACACCAAGTCAAGAGTCTAACAAGCAATCAATTAATCAAAACTAATTCAATTAACTAATGCAAGAGGATTATAAGTAATAAAACATAAAACACAGCCATCACACACAATCTAATTTATGGTTTAGTTAAACTTTACATCAATAATTCAAGTCTTGAACATTAACAATCCATTATACAAGTCTAAACTACTCAACAATCATCTATCCTAGGTAGAACAAGCAAGTTTAGCCTAACATAGATTTTGGACAGCCATGCTTACTTAAGAAAAACATCACAAACATCAACTTAAACATGATCAAATTCATTCAAGATTCAAAAACAATCAATCACAAGTCAAACTATCAATCACTTGCAAAACAATCCAAAGCAAAAGATTAATTCAACAAAGTTAGGGTTCTAGAACAATAACCAAAGTTTAAGATCAATTACTTAGGGTTTATGGCTGAGATTTATGATGTATAAGATGCCTAGCAGCTGCACAAGATCCTCCTTGATGTTCCTCTTCCTCTCCAGCCGCCACAAACACCTCATCCGCCGCCTTTCTTTCTTTTTTCTTTCTTCTTTTTCTTGCTGCTGTTGCGATCGGACAGTTAGAAGGAAGTTAGGGTTTTATATTTTCGGGATCAGGGCTTGAATAATGGCTGAATTCTCTATTAATTATCTTCATATAATATTATAAAAGGCTTCTAACTTGTGGGCTTGGGTTGGGCCTTGAGTTATATCTTCAAAACTTGACCAACAAGTCCTTTAGAATCTTCCAAATTGACTTTTTTTTTCACAATCTTTCATAAACCTACAATTAACATTTAAACTTTGTAAATTATTGCACTTAGCCCCCAATACTTTCATAAATTAAACAAATAAGCATAAAAACCATGATAAATTCATAAGAAAAGTAAGTGTGTTTCACTACACATCAAACATCCCCACACTTAAGACTTTTTCGTCCCTGAAAAAGATTTGACTGCAGTTGGATCAGAATCGGAAAATCAAAGTTAAATCAAACATATAGGTTATATTTTAAAGCTCAGAAAAATGCAAAAACCGCGATCATCGATATTGTTGTCCACCTAAACCCATGCCTTAATCTTTACCGGGACAAATAAGATCCGACAATAATATTACTTAGTGGTTTACACAATTAAGACACGCTTATTTTCTGCTTTTACCGGACCAGACCACCCCAACTTGACTTAAACCTCAAAGTAAGCAGAATTAAAACTTTGTTGCTCCATATTTATGAATAGTTAAGAAGATCAAGGGTATTGTTTATCCACCTAAGCTTAAGCATCAAAGTCTACCAAGCAGCCATTAGATATGATTAAGGTTCAATTAATTTATAGCTAGTGCTCCCCACAACATGACACACCCCCGTTATCAAGCAATACCCCAAATCCATCACCATAGGTGAGTATGCAAAATTTCATCTGTAGGGCTTACATGTAGCGTGTCCCTTGTGGTCCGTTTCTTAATGGTAATGAGACGCGAGCAAGGAGACCCCACATGGCTAACAGCGTGGATGATCAAGTCTGTAGTGTATTTGTACTTTTGTACTTTTTGTGATCATGTTTATAGACTTATAAGGGTTTGCTCTTTGGCTTTATTTTAAATATCCACAACCCCACTTAGGAATTGTGAATACCCAGATAAATAGATTGCATACAGACCCATGGTCTCCGGACCCAAAGCATCCCATCAATACAGGATTTAAGGTTATAAAACCATATGCCAATGAGGTGTAAAACACTAAACTAGCAGTTTAGGATTTATATCACAGGCTACACGGCATACTCTAACGTTAAACCTACCCAAGCATCATATGATAACGTATTCAAATTTTTAAAACTCATGAAATTTCCATTTTTTTTTCATACCAAAATTTGAGGCTTGAGTATGGCCCGACCTTTCATTGCTTATTTTCCACGGACAAAACGCTTTACCCACAAAAGATTTCCGTTTTAACCGTTTTATCAAATTTGCCCTTTCATTTTCAAGGCTGAGCCTACCGACACATCCCAAGTTAAGTGCGTTTTCTTTTATTTATCTCATATTATTAGTAGTTTGAAAAACCGATTTCCGATAAATGTCATCATCTCCCACTTTAATGCAACATAAACTAAAAATAAGGGACATTTTTTTTTCAAACTTGAACAACGTACGAAAACGAAAAACGGGTGAAAAATTTTTATTTTTAAAATTTTTTTATTTTTAATTTTTTATTATTATTATTATTATTTTTTCTACAACTAAGTAAAATAAATTCCCATCCCCACACTTAGAACGAAATCGTGCTCGATGAGAACAAGGAAAAGAAATAAAATAAAAATAAAACGTAAAGCATAAAATTAAAACTTGAAAGAACAGAAATTAAAATAGAGAACGGGTTACTCCCCTGGTTTAGATGCAGATTCTTCATCAGCTGTGTATGACTCAAACGAACGACCGTATAGCATTTCATTCGCGGCCGCAACCTCGGGTGAACCAGTTCCAAAACGTCATCAGAGCTACCATGCGCATAATAATACCTGTAAAAACTCAAACTCGCTCGCATGTAGCGGCGTGCAAAACAGAAAATAGAAACATAAGAAATAAACATATTTTTGTGTTTTTGAATTTTTTTAATAATTTTTTTTTATTAAATATTTTTTTTTGTATTTTTATGTTTTTATAAATATAAATAAAAATAAAACAAATAAAAATAGATAATAAGGAGAATCATAATACAAACTCTACAACTCGAGCTGTCTCCCGAGTGATGCATCCATCACGACTATTCCTCGGTGAATGAGTCAAGGTAGAACACCTCGACTGTCTGATCAGTTATCGGCTCTCCTATGTAGTGCTTCAATCTATGGCCGTTCACCTTAAACTTCCCGCTTCGATCTTGTATCTCAATCGTGCCATACGGGAAAACCTCAGTAACCGTGAACGGTCCCGACCATCGGGATTTCAACTTTCCCGGGAATAACCTCAACCGTGAGTTATACAGTAAAACCTTATCCCCAAACTTGAACTGCTTATTACCCTTCAATTTCCTGTCATGCAGTTCCTTCGTATGCTCCTTATACCGAAATGATTGTGCATATGCGTGATCCCGGAGCTCTTCTAATTCGTGTAATTGATGGAAACGATTACCCTCTGCGGCGGGTAAATCAAGATTAACCCTTTGAAGGGCCCATGAAGCGCGGTTTTCCAATTCAACAGGAAGATGACAGGCCTTCCCATAAATCATCCGAAATGGTGTGGAACCAGTCGGAGTCTTGTAGGCTGTACGGAAGGCCCACAGAGCGTCATCTAATTTGTCGGACCAATCCCAACGATTTGAACCAACCGTTTTCTCGAGAATACGTTTGATTCCCCGATTACTCACTTCTACTTGCCCACTAGTCTGTGGGTGGTAGGCGGTCGCAAGCCGATGGGTGACCCCATAACGCTTCAACGCCTTATCCATCTGCGAGTTGCAAAAGTGAGTACCTCGATCACTGATCAAGGCTTTCGGGACTCCAAAACGAGCAAATAGACTTTTTAGAAAACGGACTACCACTCGGGCATCATTGGTGGGTAGAGCTTTTGCCTCAACCCACTTAGACACGTAATCGACGGCCACGAGTATGTATTTGTTTCCACGCGAAGATGGAAACGGTCCCATGAAATCAATAATCCAAATATCAAAAACCTCACAAACTTGAATGACATTCTGGGGCATTTCGTTTCGCGAAGAAATGTTGCCGACACGCTGGCAACGATCGCAACTCTTAACGAGCAGGTGAGCATCCTTAAAGATAGACGGCCAGTAAAAACCAGAATCAAAGACTTTCTTTGCCGTAGAATTCACACCGTGGTAACCTCCAGTCGTCCCACATGACAATGGCTCAAAATTTGTCATCCTTCCTTGACATCCACACACCTTCTAATAAGCTGATCAGCACCAATGCGGAAAAGATATGGATCGTCCCAAAGGTAAAATTTGATGTCAGCAAAGAATTTCTTCTTTTGCTGGTAAGGCATCTTTGGGAGGTATCCGTCAGCAAGATAGTTCGCGAAATCAGCAAATCATGGAAAACCTTCCTCCTGTGCAGTAACGAACATCAGACTCTCCGTCGGAAAACGATCGTCGATCCTAACTCCCGAATCTCCTGAATCAACTCCCTCTAGACGTGAAAGATGATCAGCCGCCACATTCTCGGCCCCCTTTTATCACGGATCTCTATATCGAACTCTTGAAGCAACAGGATCCATCGGATAAGACGAGGCTTAGCATCCTGCTTGCTGAAAAGATATCTAATAGCGGCATGATCCGTATAAACAATCGTTTTGGACAGAACCAGATAGGACCTAAATTTGTCGAAAGCGAACACCACAGCTAAAAGCTCTTTTTCGGTGGTGGTATAGCTCATTTAAGGTCCGGCTCGCATAGTAGATCGGATGGAAATGTTTATCCTTCTGTTGTCCAAGAACCGCTCCGACTGCGAAGTCGCTCGCGTCACACATCAACTCGAATGGTAACGACCAGTCGGGAGCAACCATGATCGGGGCGTTAACTAGTTTGTCTTTTAGAAGATCAAACGCCTCGATACACTGCTCAGAAAAAATAAATGGAGCATCCTTCTCCAAAAGTTTGGTCATGGGTCTCGCGATTTTAGAAAAATCTTTGATGAACCGGCGGTAGAACCCAGCATGACCTAGAAAGCTACGAATTGATCTCACAGAAGTAGACGGGGGAAGATTAGAAATGGTCTCGACCTTTGCACAGTCAACCTCTATCCCCGCACTTGAGATTCGATGACCTAGAAAAATGCCCTCGCGAACCATGAAATGACATTTTTCCCAGTTAAGGACTAGGTTGGTGTCAACGCAGCGGGACATCATCCTCTCGAGATTTGATAAACAATGATCGAAGGAACTCCCAAATACGGAAAAATCGTCCATGAACACCTCCATGGAGTCCTCGATCATATCATGGAAAATGGCCACCATACACCTCTGGAATGTGGCCGGAGCGTTACAAAGTCCGAACGGCATACGTTTATAAGCAAACGTTCCGTAAGGGCAGGTGAAAGTGGTTTTCTCCTGGTCGTCGGGAGCTATCGGAACCTGGAAGTACCCGGAGAAACCATCTAGGAAGCAGTAGTACTGCTGACCAGCTAAACGCTCTAACATTTGATCAATGAATGGGAGAGGAAAGTGGTCTTTCCTGGTGGCATCATTCAGTCAGCGATAGTCGATGCAGACTCGCCATCCTGTCACAGTCCTCGTGGGAATAAGCTCGTTCCTCTCGTTGGTGACGAAACTCATGCCACCCTTTTTAGGAACCACTTGGACTGGACTCACCCAAGCACTATCAGAAATGGGGAAAATGATCCCCGCATCAAGGAGTTTAATGATCTCCTTCTTTACTACCTCTTGCATTTTCGGATTAAGCCGCCGTTGCGGCTGGACGACAGTTTTGAAATTTTCCTCCATGAGGATTTTATGAGTGCAGAACGAAGGGTTGATACCCTTGATGTCGATAATCTTCCAAGCAATAGCCTCCTTGTGCTCTCGTAGTACCCTCAACAACTTCTCCTTCTCGACCTCGGTCAACGCAGATGCAATGATAACCGGAAGCTTCCTCTCTTCATCTAAAAAGCATACTCAAGGTGGGAAGGTAAATCCTTAAGCTCTAAGGAGAGAGGAGGACTCTCGACTGAAGGTCGGTCCATCGGATCGTCTCGTACGATCTCAGCAGACATGCCAGATTCAGGGGTATGCGACTCGGTGTCGTCATTTAAGGACTGATTGGTTACGGCAACCATTTCAATCTCCGGAATCTCCCTATCGAGGATCTGGGTGTCGGAGGCAGATCCTCCACAAATTTTGCTGAGAAACTCCCCAACATGCTCCATGATGGTATCAATGAAGTATAAGGAGTCATCAGCAGACTTGGGGTGTTTCAGTGACTGTCGAACGTCAAAGGTGACGTTCTCATCCCCAACTCTTAAGATTAATTTACCCTCGCAGACATCGATCAATGCCTGTGCAGTGGCAAGGAATGGTCGGCCCAAGATGAGTGGGACACTATCGTCATCGTTCATGTCCAGGATGACAAAGTCCACCGGGAAGATGAACTTGTCGACACGAACAAGCATGTTCTCGACCACCCCTCGAGGGTATTTCACAGAACGATCAGCAAGCTGGATACTCATACGGGTAGGCCTTGGTTCGCCTAGTCCCAACTTGCTATACACGGAATACGGCATGAGATTATTACTGGCACCAAGATCTGTCAGCGCATGGACGACCGTATTATCACTCAAGATGCAGGGAATTGTGAAACTCCCAGGATCGGACATCTTTTCTGGTAACTTTCTCTGCAAGACTGCAGAGCAACCAGCACTCAGAGGAATGGAAGAGACTTCGGCTAACTTCTCTTTGTTCGAAAGAATATCCTTAAGAAACTTTACGTATTTGGGCATTTGCGTAAGTGCCTCAAGGAAAGGAATATTAAGATGAAGTTGCTTCAGAAGATCAAGAAATTTGGAGTTCTGCTCCTCGTCTCTATCCCTACGGACTCTCCCGGGAAATGGGAGTCTAGGTTTGTAGACTCTCGGTGGTGTGCTGGGTAATGGTTGGTTCTCGGCCTGTGCTGAACTTCCGGGGCTGTGCCTCTGATGCACCTTGGCCGATGGAGACTCCAACTGAATCTCCTCGTCTACCTGCTGCTCTACATCTACCGCAGGCTCGTTAACGACTCCTCTCATCGCCTCTTGAATCACGGGCTCGCTACGTGCCCCTGCACCGCTCCTTGTTGTCACAGCCTTTGCAAACGCCTTCGGATTTTGTTCAGTGTTACTTGGAAGTGTACCTGGCGACCTCTCATTTAGACGACTTGCTATCTCTCCCATCTGACGCTCGAGATTTTGAATTGACGCTCATTGATTTCTCATGAATGACTCGTGCTCCCGGAATTTCTCTTGAGTTTCTTTGTGACGGGAGTCCTCTCGAGTCATGAGTTGCGACAGCATCTGTGTCTGCTGTGCCATCATCTCCTCTAACGTGGGCTTCTTCTCCCCACTACTCGGTCCCTCACCGGAATCCTGGAATAGGCTCTGACGTTGCTGGAAGCCGGACTGATTTCCGTTCCTCCAGTTGAAATTTTGGTTACCTCTCCACCCCGAATTATAAGAATTGAAAGAATGTTGATTTCGGTTTGGATTATTAACGAAGTCGACTGCCTCCTCCTGGAAACCTACGGGGGACTGAACAGTATCATGTCCCCCTCTACAGATCTCGCATAACTTACTTTTCACCTGCAGGTCCTTCACGATCTTTGCTAACGCTTCAACTTGTGCCGCAAGTGCGGTGCTCGTGTCGACCGAATGCATGCCGCGTGATAGGGAATCGACGGTTTTGGTACTCTTAACTGGTGGTCGCTGGTATCCACTCATGGCTAAACCGTTAAACAAGGCAATGCACTCATCCGTATCCTTCGTTGTCAGTAGGTTACCTTTTGCAGCTGTGTCGAGTATACTCTGAGTTTTGTACGTCACTTCGTTGTAGAACTTCTCAACAACCGCCAGTCTTGTAGGCCGTGGTTTGGACATAATGCGAGTAGATTTTTGAACCTTTCCCACGCCTCATAGAAGCTCTCGGTGTCCTCCATCTGGAAAGAATGAATTTGGTTACGCAAACGAACGGCCTTAGCCGGAGGATCGTATTTTTCAAGAAATCGGGTCTGCATGGCAGCCCAAGTAGCAATGGATCCCTGTGGGAGGGACTCAAGCCACAGACTCGCATGATCAACGAGTGAAAACGGAAATATTCGGAGTTTGATGGGGGCGTGTTTCTTTGTTCTTATGTTTTCTTCTGTTTTTCTTCGTCTTTTTGCTTGTTTCTTCGTTTGAGGTTTGGTTTCACCTGAAATTACGTTTTATTATGATAAGTAGCCTTTTATGCTATGTTATAGATAGAAATTGCAGTTTTTAGAGATTATTTGATGCTGAAAAGATGTATATTTCTATGTACATAATTATACCTTTTATGTTTATATTTATTTTGTGTTAGCATGAAGATTGTATTAACAATATTAGATTTTTAATTATTTGGTATTAGTGATTACTTTTAATATGTCTGTCTCTCTAATATTATATTTTCAATATACTTTGATTTGTAATTACCAATTTGAATATTTTTTTATGTTTCTGGTGATAAACTTAGGTTATAAAATTGTTTTATTTTCTTTTGACCTCAACATAGTAGCTACATATTGTAGATATCATCCATTCATTATATATACATTAACTTTTTGGTTTAATTCTTAATAACGTTCCATGGTTTTTTTATATTTTTCAGGTGGTTAAGGTGCATGGTTTTGTTGTTTTGGACAGAAGTTTTCAAGGTCATCCTGTTCAATTAATGTTAATATCTAATGGTTTAATGTGGTTGATAAGACAATGAATCGTTTGTTTCTATTAGGTGATTATTTAGACAATGGTTTGGTGTACTTCTTTTTGTGGATGTTTATGAATGTTTATATAGCATTATATGTTATTATATTTTGAATGTTTATATTTTGTTATATATTATTATATTGTATGTTAGTTTATATACATTGTGTTATATATCTAATATCAAACCGGTTTTAGGTACTGATGATTTTGTTTTAGGTTGCAAATTTTGCCTATCATGTTGGTATAGCAACGTTAACATCTAATTAGTTGTAATGACTTTTATTATAAACTTAAGTTTGTGTAATTATTAACAGTTTATGTAGACTATCTTACTAACTATATCTCCAATATAGATAAATATTATATCTTTTTGGTTCTAAATTTAATGATATATTATTTTTGTTTATATATATATATATATATATTATGATATTGTATGGTAGTTTATATACATTTTTTATGTATCTTTTTTATCTTGTATTTATAGTATAAATTATTAAACATGTATGTTTTTAATTATAATTTTTTTGATATATATTGTATATCTTATATATTTCCCAGATTTAAAAAAGAAAAAAAAATATAGGTATAATGTTTATAAACAGTCTAAAAATATAGGGTTAATAATTAGTTTTATGGATTCAATAACCGCCATTATTTTTGATTAATTTATACGGTTTTTGAAGATGAACAATCACACCCTAATTTCTTCAATCAGACAATCAAACACAATCAGTTTTTCATTTTCGTCCACAATGTCGACAATTGTTAACTGGAAGTTTTGCTCCGATAACAATAGATATGAGTTCATTATCAGTGATCGCTCGGTAATTCACAAGCATAACATCTACTCTGTTTTGTCTTTTGATATTCTCGAAAAGTATCAAATATACGCAGCCGGGAATCGAAAAGTTGTTCTATCTGATGAAGAGAACTCACTGATGAATGCTATTCGAGAGGATATTGTACAACATGATCAAGAGGATCTTCCGGTTGTCAATGTGAGTCAATGGTTTTTTTATCCTTTTCAGAATTTGGTTGTTATAAAGTATGTGAATGGGCAACAGAAAACTGTGAAGCCAAGATCAATATTGCAATCAAATGATCTTTATCTTTTAAGAGATTTGGATCAGTTGAAGCTTTCGAATGAGAGAAAACACAGGGCACATTTTGATTTGGAAGAGGAGGTCGGTGAGAAGGTTAAATGGCTTTTAGAGTGTCAAAACTACGAATCCGATTTTGATGATCTTCATAGTTCCTTTGAATCTGATGTTGAAGTTTAAGGTGACAATTATTCAATAATGTGTTTATTTACTTAATTAGTTTAATTCTTTAGTTTATTGATTGCAATGTTTGTTTGTTTATGTTATTACATTAATATATAAAAACGTACAATAAACTGTTAAAATCGCTTTTTTGGTGCCGTAGGTTGTGATGGCATTTTGGTTTTTTGTTGGATTGTTGATGAAGCTGATGGTTGGTAAGTTTACCTCACATGTTTATATCTTCTTTTGTTTGAGTTTATGGTTAGTATGATTCTTTCAATAATATGATAGTTTTAAAAGTCTTCAATTTTTTATAACAAGTTTTATTTATTTTGTTATTTATACAAACTTGTTTTACATATAAACATTTGTTGTGTGTTACAACAAAAGTATTTACATATTTATGTTTACATGAAGTCTCTATGATATATGTTAGTCATATTTGAGTTAAATAGTTAATTGACTTCCATATTTTGTTTTTCTTTTTCAGGTTTTAGGTACTGATGATTTTGTTTGAAGTTGCAAATTTTGACTATCATGTTTGTGTAGCAACGTTAACATCTAATTAGTTGTAATGACTTTTATATATTATAAACTTAAATTTGTGTAATTATTAACTGTTTATGTAGACTATCTTATTATCTATATCTCCAATATAGATAAATATTATATCTTTTGGGTTATAAATTTGATGATATATTATGGTTGTTTATATATATATATATATATATATATATATTATGATATTGTATGGTAGTTTTAGATATATTTTGTTACATATCTAATGTCAACCCATGTGTAACACGGGTACTAACCTAGTAATTACAATATTTTAGATGATATATTATAACTAATTTATTGATACTGATTATAGGTAATGCATAGATCCTGATTCTATGTCAAATTCATAGTACTTTTGTAAATGCAATTTGGTTTTGAATATAAAATAATAATAATCAGCAATTGGCAATTGAAAGAGTGGTTGGAACTTGGATATGATAAAGACATGAATAGATTTTAAATATCTATTTGACCATTTTATTCTAATATGTCCACACTAATGTCTATTTAATTGTCAGCTAATTGATTGTCACCTAGCAACTAAAAAAAGTGCGGGTTCGATAAGATTAAGGATGGATACTACATAAAAAAACTAGTCAAATGTACATTAGTTTGGTATTTTTCTTTTTTCTTAGAAAAATTGGATGTTAATATTCAAACTATTATTAGTAGCCGATAATAATTTATACTTATAGTTTTAACTAATGATAATTATAATTTTTACTTTTGTTGCCAAGAGCAAGGCCGGCCATAAGGTGTGGCAAGGGTCGACGATCACATGTCCGACACCCCGCTAGGCCCGATTTTTTTTAAGTTAAATGTATTTTTATTAAAACAACATGTATATTTAGTATTTAGTGTTTAAACTCAGTTACATAACCACTAGTTTAGTCTAGTGACAAGTCGGTGTTACTCTCAAGCAAAAGGTTATGATCGAGTTCTAGTCTCATTTAATACATGTTTAAATCTATTTTTATACAAAAGTTTTTTACACAACCCATATTATAATCAAGTAAGCTCATATAAAAATTAAATTGTTTAAACCCCAACAAAATACTCCTACTTAAGGCCCAAAAAATTTCGACTTCAACCCAAAATTTTATTGCGTTCTCGGAGCCAGCCCTGGCCAAGAGCAATCCCTTTAAGTCTGTAACATAATCATCATAGATTTTACACTTATTATCATTTTGATATATTCTTGATTTAACTTCTATGTTTCTTCATTTTGTTCATAATTATTATTATGAAAAAATTCGAGTGAAAATCAAATACAAGTTTGTGATGAAATTGTTTTTGTCAACAAAAGAGAAAGTTTGAACTATCATTGGTAAACTGTAAGTATGAATTATTATCAGGCTATAAGTCGTAGTAAGGACTATTAAAATCCAATATTTTTTTTTCTTACGATATCTGCAAACAACCGTTACTGGAAAGCTTACCGGCTAAGGCGAATCGATAGCCTTAAAGTGTCCAAGCCTTCTTTTGAAATCAACCGGGTTAAGAGCAGCAGCAACAACCTTAACCAAGACTTGTTCATCATTAATATCCGGAACCGCAACATCGGTAGCCAACTTCAGTACATCACCGCTACCATATTCATGATACTGCCATGCCTTCATCTTCAAAGATACAATTCTAAATAATTTTCTGGGAAAAAAAAGAGTAGTGGATGTAATAGATTTTGCATTTGGTTTGTGGTTGACGAGTAGTATTTATAATGTGACAAGCTACTTCACTCCCCATAAACTTACTATAAAAGTCATAAATTTTATGGGAAAAAAAAAATGAGTTTCTTTTGTTATAATATTGAAAAACATGTGCTTGTATATTAATTTGGGAAATGACATAGTTTACTTTTTTGGTCCGTTTTTTTTAGAATCTCTTATATTTGTGAACTAGGGTATAGACCCGTGTTACACACGGGTGAAAAAACATGTCAACAGACATAATAAATTTAAATAACAAATTCAAGTAACACAAAACTTTTTCAACTTTCGGATTAAAACGTTAACCATTTACAATGTCTAGATGTTAAAGTTTAAAGTTACAATAAGTTAGTGTACACCAAACCATCAAAAAACATCAACAAAAGACCTAAACACGTTCTTTCATATTAAATCACCATCAACTTCTTCAAGTATTATAACAAAAGAAACTCATTTTGCTTCACCACCTAAAAATTTAAAAAAAACAATATCATCCAAATTAAATATACCATTAAAATAATAACATGTTTAATAATGAAAGCCCGTGTTACACACGGATGAAAGTTATAATAAAAATAAAAAATATATTGCATGTAATACGCAAATTGAGTTATATTATATAATGATTTTTATTTATGACTTTTATAATAAGTTTTTGATATATTTATACACTATTAATTAAAAATTATAATTTGCAAACCAAACCTTGGTGTTTAATTTATTTTAAAACAAAACATTCATACGAATATTAATATAATTTTATGTGTATAAAAATGATTTTTAGAACAAAATGTTGTCACATTTTTTTAGTAAGATTAAATATTTTTTGTTAATTAGATAACATATAGAAGTTGTTTTAATATATTTTGATTTTATTAATTTATATAAATAATTTTGAATGAATAGTAATGAAAGTTTTCATTTTATTATAAGAAAATATTTATTTTATAGTACAGGTAGATTAGATTTAAGTTGTAAATATTATTATAATTGTATTAGTTACGAAATTTTAGTTATATTATATTGTATAAATATAGTTATTATGACGTGAACTTCATTGAAATAAAAAACATTAAGAGTATGATAACTTAATATTTTGAAAATTGATAAGTTGATTATGTTCATTGTAGAAGACAATTACAACGGGTAACTTTAATGTTTATAAATATGTATACAAAAATTTTAAAAGATTGTTCCAAGAAGCACTTTTGACTTTTAAAAGTATTATTTACAAATGTATAAATTATATTTAATAGTTTCCAAATATACTAATATAATTAATACTGGAAATCAGTAATCAATTCGTTATTGATATAGAGTGTTTAAATTTTAAATATAGATTCATAATTTTGTCAATTGTTACGATTTCATATATTAAACTGATATATTATTTGAAAAGTTATTGAAACGGTATGTAACACGGATTTTAGCGGTAGATTTGTGGCTATTTAATAATAAAATAAAAAAACTGATGGTGTAAGGTTAAAACAATATATTTAATCCTTCACATCGAGTTTGTCAATTCAGGGTTTTGAAAAATCAGAGTACATGGGCCTAAGTTTTTTTTATCGCATGTTGTAGCTAGTGTAACCATGAATGATTTTACATACCTCAAAGTGCAACCACATAATTATGATAAATTTTGGTTATCATAAATTAGAGTTAAAAATATAAACGATTGAACCTCAAGCTGAATGATAAATTTTGATAAATTTTGGTTGCAACCATGAATGATAAATTAGAGTTAAAAATACAAACGCTAATCAAATTATGATAAATTTTGCATACCTATTGGATAAATTTGTGTCACTGTGATTGTCTAAAATCCATTCACATAACATCAAATATTTAAAAAGCTTTTATCAAAGTTAAAGCCACAAAATATGTAAATTAGGTAGCCATGATCTCAAGTCATAGAAATGATTGAACCTCAAGCTGTAATAAAAAATGTAAAATGCAAATATCAACTTTTAAAGATCAAATGATAAAAGAAAAAGAGATCTGCAATTAACTCTAAGATAGCATATCAATCAAAATTAAAAAAAAAAACTAATATTATACAGCTTTGTTAACAAAAACAAAAATGAAAATCAATAACAGCAACAACGAGTTCGATATAGAATGAACAGATCTCGGACCTTTTGTTTAAGCTCTCAAATTCTTCATCGGTTACTTGACCTCCAAACACCGTTTTATTGATCCCATCCGAAGATTGCATTCAATCAATCATAATATTTTAATGCAAAATATTCAGCAACAAATCATCAACTACAAAGGTTAGGTTAAAAATTGAGACTCATGATACTGAAAGAATCAGGTCGTAATTAGTGCATACCTATTGTGGTCCGATAAAGACGACCAAAATCGTTTGCTTTAGGCAAATAAACCCTAAACACAACCCTTAGTTACGACCATAACATGCTACCGGCTGTGTTTGATTTGGGTTCCTGGAATCTGTTTGTTGCCAGAGGGAGAATAAGAGGATAATGTTTGATTGAATGCTAGGGTTTTATTATTTTGGTTCAAATATGATGATGGTTGTATTTGAAAAATATCATGTGTTTATTCTTATATTTAAATCGGGTCATGGGTTATAAGAAATATAAATGGGTCCGTGCTTTTTTTATAGTTTAAAGGAAACATTGATTAAATAGGAAACTACACACATGGCATTTAGGTGGCATCATATGTAGAGGCCCTAGAAGATGTCATGTGAAACATATGTATTGCTTTAATATATTAGTAAGATTATTTAATATTGCAAATTGGAAATAAATAATCTAACATTTTGTGTATTGTATGGTAATAATCTTACTTTTAAAAATCTCTGTCAACGATATAATATTTCGACTATTTTTCTCTCAATTGACCTCTGTTAAAAACAGTTTACGTCATTAAGTGTTTTTTCAAACTTCAAACCAATGTTTTAGGGCTTTTGATCGTTTCAGGGCTTTTGATCGGAATAAGGATACGAGTCGACTGATGTATAACGTATCTCCAAATGGTAATCCAAACAACGAAACAGTGTTTCAATCAGGTGTCTGAATTTTCAATTGATAAAATTAAACCATTTAAATCACCATTTCGAGGTAAGTTTTTTTCGGTCTACTCGCATCTTTCTTACGATCATAAGCACTAAAATATCGGTTTGAAGTTCGACGAAACACTTAACGACGTTAACTGTTTTTTAACGGAGGTCCGTTGAGAGAAAAATAGTTGAAAGGTTAGACCGTCGACAAAGATTATTAAAACTGAGATTAATATCGACCAACACACAATAGGTTAGATTATTTATTTCCATTTATTATTTAATTTTAAGTATATTAAAATTAATATGACTATATGAGTGATTAAAACAAGTAAAACCATATTGTTAGTTTAATAGTATTAAAATTTGTATATATTGAACAAAAAGGTGACAATAAACACACATGATGATTAAAACAAGTAAAACCTGCTTGTAACAAGTCTTGAATTAGTGAAGCTATCTTGGATGCTTTCAAGATTTGTGAAGGTAGTTTAAAATTTTAAAATCGCCAAACTGTAGCAATAAGTAAAAAATCAATAATCACGTGACACAAACTTTATGTTTCACTTTTTCAGGACTTGATAAAAAAATCTTCTTTAGTTATTTACTTCCTAAAAAAGGCAAAACAAATAACATCATACAAATAAAAAAGGCAAAAATCTTCATCAGTTACTATACTCTTTCTTTTCAAATGAAAGCATTTTTTACTAGAGGTGTGAGCGAGTTGGTTATTAGCATCATCCAAATCCAAAGTCATCGGTTAATCTACTTTAGTATCCTATCACTTTTCGGTTTAGTTAAGCTAATTTCGATTAACAACTAAAATTAAATTAACTTCGGCTAAAATTTTGCTTAGAAATACATAAAATGAAGGTATATACGAATGGGTATAAAGCATGAAATACATGAAATGGAGGTTTTGATTTCAGTTCATTAAGGATAAAAAGGAAAATTGATTACTGATTGTCAATTAATTTGCTTTTTGATTAATTTCGGTTTGGTTTTGTTATTTTTTCTGTTTGGTTTTGGTTCCGTATATACATTTTTTTTTTTTTTTTAACCAGATAAAAATAAAATTTTATTTATTTCTACTGATGAAACATAGATATTACATCAATATAGCAGGTCGGCGGGCAACAAGCTGCGCCGCCACCCCTTTCTGAATTGCAAACCCTAACCTGCTAAAGACATACCCCTGCCCCTTTGGAGTCGACACATTGCTATGCACAACCTGTTGGACCCTGGTTAGAAAACGGATAGCTTCCGGTGCCAAGGAGCCAAATGTATCAAAAGCCAGAGGGACAAAAACATGTTGGTTCTCTTCGCAGGCTTTAGCATGTTTCTCCACCTTCTTCGTTTCAGCCCTTCTAATTACATGTAATAAATTACATATCATCATAGCAGGCTTTAGCAGGCTTTAGCATGTATATACATTAAACTAAATATGTGTATGTATACATAATTACATGTAATAAATTACATATCATCATAAATAAAACTCTAACCGACTAACTCACACGCACTAATTCTAATACTAAATTTACATTGTCCATTGCACTTGAACCATCTACCTCTTGGAGAGGGATACTTGATACCAATAGACTGCAATATGTTTGCTTTTTATCAGTTAATGTAACAAAATTGTATTTGATTAACTTGCTAGGTATAAATAGAAGACACCATTGTCACTTAACCTTTTTTATCAATAGATAAATGAAACCACATGGATCAAATATTACAATGCACACCGCGTTTATTCTCATTGTTTCACAAAGCAAGTCACACCATGCATTAGAAAAAAAACGTAACAATTAAATCCGAATCAAACCTTAAGGAATCGGGTATATAACCTTACCAGTTGCCCGGTGACTCTCAAGGTATGTAAGCTTCATTAACTTTGTCAAAAGAGAATGGACTTTTAGGGTCAAGCAACACTTTGATCTTTCCACTTTCTAGGTAAGGGCTTAGTTTTTTCAAAAAGGAGCCACTAGATGTGAGAAGGAAGCAGAACCCCGGTGCTGAAATTGGCCCGGTTATAGACACTGCAACGCCAATTTCATTAACAACCTTCACGGCTCTCTCCGGTTGTCCTACAACATTGTATCATCCTTGTACTTCAACAAACAATAGTACATAAATAGTTGTGTTAACTATGATTTTAAATCTACATCATTTTAGTAATAATATATTTTTTAATGAAATCTTTTATAAGGTTTCATGAGTTAAATGGCTTTAGGGCTTAGGCTTTGGCAATGATCAAATAGATTGGGTGGCCCAAAACACATTTTTTAAATACTTTCTAAAAAATAAATAGATTGTGACACATAGCATGTCATAGAAGCAAAATTATATTATTTTGGTAGCAATTTAGTTGTTTGAAAAAAATGACTTATCGTTTTATGATATTTTAAAATAGTAACATATTACTATTTTGTTACTTATAATCAATGTAACCATGAGATACCTTAAGTTGCTTGAGAAATATGCTGTTGTGATTAATACAGAACGAATTAATATTGTAATTTCTAGTAGTTATTAAAATATGGTGCTATACTCTTACTGGTATAAGTGTGAAATTTTTGCTAATTATCCCACTTTATATTTAACCATTTAAGATAAACTAAAACGTACACCGAATATACCCACTTTTATTTAACCATTTTGGTATTATTCTTACCAATTGCATCATACACAACGTCATATTTATCCGGTAGATCTTCAACATTCTCTTTCGTGTAGTCAATTGCTACATCAGCCCCAAGACTCTTAAGCAACTCTAGTTTTCCAGTACTAGATGTGGCTGCTACTTTTGAAGCACCAAACACATGCTTTGCAAGCTGTATTAACAAAAAGTGTGATAATACAAACATCTATGTTATCTTGTTTGTTTTCTAGTAAAAGCTTAATTTGATGGCTCATATTATAAAGATAACATATTATATTTTCTACAAACACTAAGACATTTATAAAGCAAATTTAACAAAGAAAATGCTAACCATAAGCTGGTAAAGAATCTATTAAAAAAAAACAAAATTACAAAACTGAATATTTAATCAACACTACAAACCGGCCACTAAGTATATTTAAGTATAAAGCTGGTTTATTTAAGAAAATTGATTGATACATATTACCTAAAGCTACTACTAGCATCACTCATTGAAATTTTATAAATATATATTACCAATTTCCAATTCAATATTACTTTTCATGGTGGCTAACTAAATTTAAAAAATTATAGAAAAATCTCTAATCAACAACTTATTTAATAAACGAGCCCGAACTATACATATCGAGTTTGACTAGGCTCGTCGCTCACGAGCTATACACAAAATATTTACTTGCATCATAATATATAAATTATGACAAATTCTAGTTATCAAGCTTGTAAAAACTACTCATCAGTCGAGCTCGAGCATTAGAAACTTAATTCTCTGAAACTAAATAAGCCGAGCTCGTTTAGTCGTTTACATTCCTAATATGGCGAAAAAATATATGCAATTGAAAGAGAAAAGAATACCTGAATTACAAATGATCCAACTCCACCAGCACCATTCAACACAAGGATTGATTTGCCTTCACTAAAGCCAGCCTTTTCTAGACCTTCATAAGCGGTCTCAATTGCGAGAGGCAAAGCAGCAGCTTGTACAAAATCCAGATTCTTGGGTTTTAATGCTAATAGTTTTTCTTCAACAGCTGTGTACTCGGCTAATGTTCCAAACTGCTTAGGTGCATCAAGGCCATACTCATGTATATCTCCATATACTTCATCTCCTTCTTTAAGTTCTTTTACTTGGCTTCCAACCTTCACTACTACTCCAGCCACGTCGTATCCCGGAATAACCTGTTACAAAAACAGAATGGAATTACAACTTTTTGTTTATTTAGTTAGTTAGTTAGTTATAGGGGTGTGCATGAAACCGAATATTTTTTTAAAACAAACTTTTGGTTTGGTTTCGGCTTTGTGCCATTGCATGTAATTAAAACCAAAAAACACAGAAAAAAATAAAAAATGACAATTTGTTTTCATGTTTTCGTAATAACCAAACTTTCGGTTTGGTTTTGATTTTACATGTCATTAAAACCGGAAAAAACCAAACCGAAGCGAGCAGAACTTAAAGATTATCATTTTTTATTTTGGACTTCAAGTAATTTATAATAATTCAATATATAGTTTAACCAATATATTATAGCCAAAATGTATAATAATCTAATAAATTATTAACAAGCAAAAAAAACGGCCTAAGTTCCTTATTTCTGGCAAGAATTTTCTTTTCAGCTCAAAATTTTCAAAGCCCAAATGGCAAGACCGAAAAATCCGAAACCAAATCGAACCTAAATAAAAACCGAAACCAAATTATAAACTCAGAAATTGAAATTCCGGTTTTTTGTTATATTTAGCCTGAATCCAAACTAGTCCGACTTATGCACACCCCTAGTTGTTACATAACTAACAAAACCTTAGATGGTTCGACTTACGATTGTTAGATTATATGTAGAGTTGAACCAAAACTTACCAAAATATAACAAAAACAAACCGAAATAAGCGATCAAATCAACATTTGTTAATAGAAACCGTACCGGGAATGGAGAATCGGTAGCTTTAAAGTATCCAAACCTCCTTTTGTAATCCACAGGGTTAAGAGCAGCAGCAACAACCTTAACCAAGACCTGATCATCATTAATATTAGGAATCGCAACATCGGTAGCCAGTTTTAGTACATCAACACTGCCATATTCATCATACTGCCATGCCTTCATCTTTGATGATTATTATTGTTAGTGATTCTTATGAAGAGTATTTAAATTTTGCTACTTATGAAGAGTTTAATGTGCCAGTGTGCTACTGCTATTTATATTGAGACAAACTACTTCCATAACATAATAAAACAGAAACGAGTAAATTACCAAACACGCCCTTGTAGTCTTGCAATATTTAACTATCAGTATCTAAGGGCGTGTTTGGTAAGTTATTAACTATATGTTTAACAAAATGAAATGAGTAAATTACCAAATATTGATATCATCTTCATGGTTGTTTTTTTATGAACACGTAATCATATGTTTTAAGTAAAACAATGTTATTCATATGTTCTAAAGTTAAAATATGTTAACTACATATAGTAAATATAAATAGATGATCTGAAAGTTTAATAAAATGTGTATGTCACATGTCCCTTTCAACGTTTTGCATCGAAAGATTAGTTTGTGTTACAAACCGAAACCATTGCAATGTATGGGACTTGTCCCACATAAGTTGTATGGGCAACTGATGTGAGGCTTATAAGTAAAATGGGTTTTCTCACTCATCATACTAATCTTTTGGGTTGAGTTCTTCTGTTTGACTTGTAACACGATTGATTCAAAATCAAAAGAGTAGTAGGGACGGTGATAAGTAGCTCATCGACGGCATATATTTCGGGCAGATACATTCTGGATGGCCATTGATTCTCAATGAGATTTTTGCCATAGTTAAAGTTGCCAGAAAAATTTGCAATGTTCATAATAGACTTTGGAAAAGCATCTGACCAGGGTCGGCCTGTAGCATGTGTGGGTTGTGCCACCACATTAAGCCCAAAGGTGTTAGGGCCCCAAAATAAAATAAAAAAAAACAAGTTGGATATATACATAATGCATGCATAAGTTATAAACAAATGCATGAAAGATAAAAATGTCATGTTGCTCAATTGGTTGGTTACACACTTAACACTGCTTGTAAAGGGTAGGACTATTAACATTTACTCCTGTTTTATACCAAAATTTCCTTTTCCTTTCTTTTTATTAGTTGTGATGTTCATGTTAATTTCTTTTTTCATATTTAGGTATTTTTATCATCATCATCATCATCATCATCGTACTCAGTATACCCCATAAGGATAGAGAGGTTGCTTCCGGTAAGACCCCTGGCTCCATAGTAGTTTTGCATCAAGCCTTGGACATAAGGCACATATCACTCAATCATCGGGACACCGGCTGATTGGTGCACGTACCTTGTCTTTTGGCTATCAACGCCACCACATGATGCTTGATTAACCTTTCGCCACTTTTAATGTTATTTTCACGAGATTAGTAAAATAATGTCAAAATTAGTGCAATTTTACTTTTGCCCGCCCGATGGTTCACACATATATACATTATATGCGCGCACCGCAAGCAGGACAATTTAGGTTTTTTTATATAGTTTTTTTAACAAATTGTGAAATAAAAGCCTATTTAGTTTTAGATAATTTATAAAGAATAAAACATATCTGTATATTAGCCCATATAGAATGATTAGAGACCATCTTTTGGTTTCATTTTTTAAAAAAATTAGGGGGCTCGTTATTTTTATTTGCATAAGGTCCTCGAGGTATCCTGCATTTTTAGAGACGACCTTGCATTTGATCGCTGACTTGGACCATTCTCAATTTGGTTTTGAAGCAAATAAGCTTTCTGTCTTTCATGGCCTTCCGCGTCCATCTTAATTAGTGGTTTGTGGTCCACAACAACAACAATGAATCGAAAATGCGAAATTAGACACACTGTGTTGAACACCTAGTTTTTTTTCCTTTTCTTTTCTTTTTTAATTGTTTTTTTATCTTTCTTTCTTTCTTAATAGTTGGCATTACCCATGAAAACAAACAAAAAAAAAAGCAAAATTATAGTCCAAAGATAATGGCAACATTTATCAAGCATGAGAATATAAAACAGAAACCTCATAGATCAAATATTATTATATATTCCAACTGTTTATTTATCATATCGACTCACAAAGCAAGCCATGCTATTTACTAATGGTATTCGAATAAACCATGTGTTGGAATCGGAAACAAACCTTAAGGAATCGGGTATATAACTACCTTCCCGGTAGCCCGGTGTGTCTCAAGGTAAGCATAAGCTTCCTTAACTTTGTCAAATGGGTATGGACTTTTAGGGTCAACTATCACTTTGATCTTTCCACTTTCAAGATAAGGGTTTAGTTTTGTCAAAATGGATCCATCAGATGTGAGAACAAAGCCGAACCCTGGTGGTGGAATTGGGCCGGTTATAGACACCGCGACACCAGTTTCATTAACTGCCTTCACTGCTTTCTCCGGTAGTCCTACAACATTGTATCATCCTTGTAAGTGAAGAAGCAAAAGTATGTTCTTAAAAAGTATGTTCTTAGGGTTGAAAAAATGGATTTAAATTTTAGAATATTGATAATAATCCCATTTTTTCTAACATGTTTATTATAAACTAAAGCACAAGCCGAATATACCATAAGTAATAGAGTCAAAACTGTCGACGTGCCTAATAATATTCTTATTCTTACCAATTGCATCATACACGTCGTCATATTTATCTGGTAGATCTTCAAAATTTTCTTTTTTGTAGTCGATTGCTACATCGGCACCTAGACTCTTCAGCAACTCGATTTTTCCAGTACTAGATGTGGCTGCTACTTTCGAAGCACCATACACATGTTTTGCAAGCTGTATTAACAACTTATAGCTATGATTAGCAACCAACTTATGCATTACTCTTAATATAATATACACAATCTTAACGGATTAAAATACCAGAATTACGAAAGATCCAACTCCACCAGCACCATTCAACACAAGGATTGTTTTGCCTTCACTAAACTTGGCCCTTTCTAGACCTTCATAAGCGGTCTCAACTGCGACAGGCAAAGCGGCAGCTTGTACAAAATCTAGATTCTTGGGTTTTAATGCTAATAATTTTTCTTTAACAGCTGTGTACTCAGCTAATGTTCCAAGTTGGTCGGGTCCATCAAGAGCCTTCTCATTTATATCTCCATGCACTTCATGAGCGGTCTCAATTGTGACAGGCAAAGTGGCAGCTTGTACAAAATCCAGATTCTTGGGTTTTAATGCTAATAGTTTTTCTTTAACAGCTGTGTACTCAGCTAATGTTCCAAGTTGGTTGGGTCCATCAAAAGCCATCTCATTATCCATATACTTCATCTCCTTCTTTTAGTGTTTTTACTTGGCTTCCAACCTTTACAACAGACGCCCGAGACGTCGTGTCCTGGGGTTATCTGTCACAATAAATATATATTTAAGAGAACTACAAATGAAACTTGATCAAATTATATCTTCTAATTATGTCAGAGAACTAGTCAACTAGAGATAATTACAATTGATTAGAAAGTTCACCTAATAAAAAAAACAATTATCATAATTACAAAGGTTTCATAATTTATTTATTTTTTTGAACGGCACAAAGGTTTCATAATTAACTGGTATCTTCTAATTATGGTAGATAATATATTATAACTAAGTTATTGATACTGATTATGTAATGCATAGATCCTGATCCTGATCCTGATTCCAAGTCAAATTCAATGTACTTTGTAAATGCAATTTGGTTTTCATCATCATCATCATCATCATCATCATCAAAATAATAATAATGAAAATAATAATAATAATAATAATAATAAATAATAATAATAATAATAATAATCAGCAATTGGCGATTGAAAGAATGGTTGTAAATGAAAAAGACATGAATAGATTTTAAATTGTCTATTTGACCATTTATTCATAAAATGTTCACACTAATGTCTATTTAATTTTCAGCTAATTGATTTTCACCTAGTGACTAAAAAAATGTGGGGGTCGATAAGATTAAGGATGAACACGGTAGAAAAAAGCTAGTCATATGGACATTATTTTGGTATTTTTCTTTTTCTCATATAAATCTTAGAAAAATTTAATGTTAATAATTCAAACTATTATCAAGTAGCCAATAATAAATTATACTCATAGGTTAACCAATGATAATTATAATTTTCACTTTTGTTGCCAAAAGTAATCTCGGTAACATAATCATCATAGATTATACACTTATTATCATTTGATTTATTCTTGATTTAACTTCTATGTTTCTCCATTTTGTTCATAACTATTATTATGGAAAAAATCAAGTGAAAAAATCAAATACAAGTTTGAGATGAAATTGTTCTTGTCAACAAAAGAGAAAGTTTAAACTATCATTGGCAAAATGTGAGTATGAATTATTATCGGGCTATAAGCCGTAGTCAGGACTATTAAAATCCGATATTCTTTTTTCTTACGATATTTACAAGCAAATCGTCACTGGAAAGCTTACCGGCAAAGGCGCATCGATAAAGTGTCCAAGCCTTCTTTTGAAATCAACCGGGTTAAGAGCAGCAGCAACAACCTTAACCAAGACTTGTTCATCATTAATATCCGGAACCGCAACATCGGTAGCCAACTTTAGTACATCACCACTACCATATTCATGATATTGCCATGCCTTCATCTTCAAAGATAAAATTCAGAATACTTTTCTAGAAAAAAAAAGTAGTGGATGTAATGGATTTTGCATATGGTTTGTGATTGGCGAGTAGTATTTATAATGTGACAAAACTACTTCACTCCCCATAAATGAGTAGATTGACAAACAAGTCATATAAATAAGTAGTATTTATGTGGTTCAAGGAAAAGATACACAAGGGAATATACTAAGAAAGAGAAACTCATTTAAGAAAACACATATACTCCGAATATCTTTTCCTCCTTTACAAATCCACCAACTAAATACTCTTCTATTAAAAAGGTTGATTAAAAAATAATTTTTTTTTTGTTAAACCAATTAGGGGTGTTCTTCGGGTTCGTTTTTCGGGTTTTTCGGGTCGGGTTGTTCGGGTTTCAAAGTTTTAAATGTTGACCCGAAACCCAACCTAAATCTCTCACGGGTTTTTCAGGTTCAGGTAATTCGGGTTCGGGTTTTTTCGGGTTGGGTTAATCGGGTTTCGAGTATCCGAGAAAACAAAACAAAAAACAAAAATAAAATAAAAAAACTATAATGCTAAAATTAAAACAACAATTATTCTTTGCTCGTAAACAAATAATCAAATAAAAAACCAACATAACTTGATAAAGCAATCCAAAAGAAGAGTAAAATTAATGGGAACCATAATAGTCTTCAATCGGGCGTGATTTGGTTGCTATCAATAATAAATGGAAAACATAAATTAACAATAAACAATCGATCTTTAATAGTTGTAATGATAATAATCGATTAGGACCAAATTCTGATAATGTTAGTGGCTAAGACTAAGCCAATTATACCTAAGAATATATTTAATTTCAAAACTAAAAGTTTATTCGGGTTATTCGGGTTAACCCGAAACTTATAAATCAAACCCGAGAACCAACCCGAATTACTTCGGTTCGGGTTCGGGTTAGCCTTTTCTCGGGTTCGGGTTTTTCGGGTTGGGTTAGTTCGGGTTCGGGTACGTGTTTTTTCGGGTTGGGTTTCGGGTTTCGGGTAAAAGTGACAGCCTTAAAACCAATACTATTCATATGAGAGCTTAGTTAGTTACCCCCCATTGTATACGTGGTAGTGACCTGGCGACACATTTCGTTAACTAACCCCTTCTACGATACTTAGATTCACGTTTACACAGTAAAAACCATTATTAAATCTTTATATTTATATAGTTTAATTAAATGAATGGAGTTGCGGGCTGTGAAGTTAAAAGTGCATATGACAAAATATAAAATACAAAATTAGGTTTGTCTTTTTAGCAACGTTATGCAATTTGAAGAGCAATTGAATCTAAGATTGGTTGTTGGTGGTTTTAATGAGCTCGAACGAACAAGGTTTGTCTTTTTAGCAACGTTATGCAATTTGAAGAGCAATTGAATCTAAGATTGGTTGTTGGTGGTTTTAATGAGCTCGAACGAACAAGAACAAGATCACGGTGATTGACTCAGCACGGTCTCTATTTATATATAATTATTGTACATAAAACAAGATAAAAAACTGAAGTTGAAAATAGACTATAGCTTTAATTAATATATCAAATAATCTTTAAAAACAATGTGACATGAAGTGGACAAGGACATTGACTACCAAATAATCTTAAAAACAGACATAAAGTGGGTAAACATGAACGTGCCGGAGCATTTGTATCATGTTCCTCGTTGCATTTATGTGAACCATACATACATCCTATATTAAAATCATATAAAACTCTAGAAGCCATGATTTCATCCGCACCTCATAACAAAAAATTATTTTGAATATAAATAAGAATAATATTATGAAAAACTAAGTTAGAACCTAAAAGTTTATAAATATAAACATATAATGTACATAACTTAGTCCGCTTAAATACATTATAAGCATTAAATATAAATAATTAAGCTTGTAAGTAAGTAAGCAAAAAACAAAACAAAAAAACTAAGCTCAAATAAAAGTATTAATTTTCGATTGCTGGATTTAAAGGTTGAAGAAGTGAGGATTTAAAGCACATTTTTAACTTAAAACTGTATAAGTCCCATGAAATTTATAATTTAATAACATAAACAAAAAAAAAATGGTATTCACCCCCAAACAGTCGTTCGCTTTCCCCAACCTGAACTCAAAGTCCATTGCTGCCTTCCGGCTTCTGCCCTCGACCCTCGTCGTCGATCGTCTGGCGTCCATTGTCGCCATCACCTAAAACTAAATAAACATATTCACTCGCCCGTCAGCTACTGCATTCAACCCCAATCCAAGCAACCTGAATTTTTGTCGTTTTTTTCCTTAAAATTTTCCTAAAAACTATACTTTAATATTTGATCATTTGCTTAATAGTTGACAAAATTTGATTATGTTAGTTATTATTTGCTTAATTATGTGGTTATTTTCATGATTATTTTGTAGATTTTGAATATCATTGTTGTCACGCTCCAACTTAAGGCATAAATGTTGGGGCGTGAGCTGATTGCTCACATCACTCAAAATACTATCATGAAATAATTAAATGTGACAATGTTTATTTAATTTAATTTAATATTCAAATAACAAAGTACAACTCATTACACAAAACAATAAATACAAATCTAAGTCTTGATTATATGTCTTCTAGCATAGCAATCCGAAATTCTTCAACAAGTCCTGATATCAATTCACACGATAATCTGCATATGCGTATAAAATAGAAATAGTTTTGTCAACAACACATATTGAGTAAGTAAAACACCAGTTAATTTGCATACAATATAATAATATATAAAAGAAAACACAAACTGTTCCTGTGAGATAACAATCAAGCCATATCACGTACACAATTCAAACATATAATAAAGAATGGGCGCAACCTTTGCCACGCGAATCGGGCATTGGTTACCAAAAATGAGTTGTCGGTGAAACCATTGTCATGTGATTGGACATCGGTCATTACGACGATCGTATGATCATACTAAAATATGTTGGACCTCTCCGAATACGTTGAAATAAGCAAATAAGCACATAGCAAGTTAGGCGTTAAACTGATATACACACAAAGATTAAACAGTTGCAACTGTGGATACTAGATAATATGTAAATATCGTAAATACATATATGTCCCCAAAAGGTTTAAAATAAGTAAAAAGGGGAGTGATTACTTACCTTAACGGATGAACAAAGGATTAAGTGATAAAGTGAGAAAATAAACAGTTAAACCTTTTCGGGATGCACCGACAAGGATTGCTAGTTAAATATAATAATATAAATTAATTATAAAAGATATAACACGAATAGTGGATTTAAGATTTCGATGTGAATTGAATTATGTTGTGATTATAGTGGTTATTGATTGATCGATTGATTTCTGTAGTGATTATTATTTCAAAGATTATTGATTGTCATTTTAAAGAATTATTACCTTTATTATTTTATAGAATCACCATTACTTATCATATAGTTAAACTTGTAAATACACAATTTAAATAAATAATTTTAATACATAATATACTTATAATTATTTGAATAAATAAAACAAAAATATATAAATATTTATATAAATAATTATAATATGTAAGTATACATATAATAATATTTATATAAATATTTAATTTGAAATGTAACAAATATATTTAACACGTTTCATTAAAATTGGATTGGTTATAGACTTTATATAAAACAAGTACATAAACCTTTATATATTATATAAATAATATATATACATAAAACACATTCATAAAAAGTTTGCAAGGAGAATTAACGACAAGAATACGTTAGTTTAGGAGTGTCGATGTTTATTATAAATTATAGTTTAATTGAAATTACAAAAAATAAATCAAGATTTAAAAATAAAAAGCCAAAACGGCCAGCCCTAACTCGAACCCGCGCTTGGTGGCCGGCTCTCAAGACTTGAACACAAACACACCACTAGTTAAGCTGGGGTATTAGTTGAATAGTCTATGGAAACAAAATATTATATGCAATAACTGGTTTATCCCCAATTCCCTAAAAACCCTAGATTTACCAATTCGTCAATCCGTTAAATTATAGGTTAACTAATGTTAGGGTTATTGATTGATGACTAACAACAATCATAATACATATAATAATTACCAGAATCATTGCGAAATTGATAGCGAACGACGAGAAACCCAACCACGGCCGAAACACAATCAGTTGGTTGAATTGCAGTTTGTTGGGTGCATTTTGTATTTTTATCAAAGTTAAAATTAGTAAATAAAGAAAGGAAAAATATAATATAAATAACTGAATGTTTTAATGATTAAATTACCTGAAAACGAAAACGGGTCGGGTATTAGACATTGATAAAGTAAACGAAAAAAATCCGAGTTGTTACAATTGTAGTTTATATTAATGTGTGTATTTTTAGTTTAAGGTCAGCCATTTACTTATGTAATAGAATCAAACTTGTTTGCTGTGTTTAGTAATAGCTAGGTTTGATAAAACTAAAAACCACCACGTAATGATATTAAATTTCTATTATTATTTTCTAAAAACCAGACGTGACACGATTTGATTGGAAAAAAAAGTTACATACGCTTATAACGATAAATTTCCAGCCCTCAAAAATTTATAACCACATAAAAGGAATTTCTGGATCCGCCACTGATCTCTATCATTAAAACCTGTTGTGGTCACTTTTCTAATGTGGAAGAAAGAAAAATGAACCAAAGAGAGACAAAGAAAAGAAATCATTTTGCAAAAGAGAGCGCCTAAACAGAGGACGCGATAATGAGAGAAGAGAGAAACTATCGCTTGTGAAAAAGACATAAAGATGTTGGTCATCCTACTCCCTCGCCCAATGGTCTATACGTAACCAAAGATAAGAAACATTACAAAGTGATTCATTTCATTCTCATGATCAAACAAGAGTATGAAATGATAGTGAACAATTTCTTTTCTTGTTCATTCCACCTCATACCAAATAGACCCTAACAAAATAAGATCTAGTTATTTCATTTACAACCATAACAATCCTGTTTAGTTTGATTTAGTCATTTGATTGTAATCTAATTCGGTCTTTTGGGCCTTAGTAGGCTTAATGAAAATAAATAATTAGTTTCATTGTCCGGTCCAACACTTCATGTGGGCTAAGCTTATTATAACTTTTAAATAATTAGTTAAAAGTCGTCAAAAGAACTTGCAATGTTTTTCATAATAGACTATGGAAAAAGCATCTGACCAGGGCAGGGTCTCATTATTTTTACTTGTACATGGTCCTCAAGGTTTCATGTATTCTCAGAGACAACCTTGCATTTGATCACGGAGTTGGACCATTCTCAATTTGGTTTTGGCGCAAATGACATTTCTGTCTTTGTTGGCCTTCTGCGTCCATCTTAATTAGTGGTATGTTGTCCACAACAACAATGAATCCAAAATGCGAAATTAGACTCGCTATGTTGAACAACTAGTTTTTTTTTTAATCTTTCTTTCTTTCTATCTTAGTGGTTGCCATTACCCATGAAAACAAACAAAAAAGCAAAGCTATAGCCCAAAGATTATAAAACACAAACCACATAGATCAAATATTATAACCAACACTCTTTGCACACCATATTATTATTCCCACTGTTTCAAAAAGCAAGCCATGCTATTTATTAATGGTGTTCGAATAAACCATACGTTGGAATCCGAAACAAACCTTAAGGAATCAGGTATATGACTACCTTCCCGGTAGCCCGGTGTGTCTCAAGGTAAGCATAAGCTTCCTTAACTTTGTCAAAAGGGAATGGACTTTTAGGGTCAACTATCACTTTGATCTTTCCATTCTCAAGATAAGGGTTTAGTTTTGTCAAAATGGAGCCATCAGATGTGAGAACAAAGCCGAACCCTGGTGGTGGAATTGGCCCGGTTATAGACACCGCGACACCAGTTTCGTTGACTGCCTTCACTGCTTTCTCCGGTAGTCCTACAACATTGTATCATCCTTGTAAGTGAAGAAGCAAACATATTGACATATCTTTATAAATCCTAAAATATGTTGTTTTTGGTAATGGATTTTTTTTTCCTAGAAGATATTCTTAAAATTAAATAATTAGTGTTTTAAACATGATTTTATTTAAAGAGGTTGGCCCAAAACTATATTATTTTAGTGATCATCTAGAATTTCTTATAAGAAAGTTTATTTATTTTTTATTTAAAGATGCTTTCACACATGATTTGCCAGCCATAACAACCATGAGAGACATCAATGATTAAAATGGATTTGTATTTTAGAGTATTGGTAATAATCCCAATTTTTTTATTTAACTTGCTTATCATAAACTAAAGCACAAACCGAATATACCATGATACGTAAATTTTTTTTTTTATTTTTTTTGTAGTCTAATCTTTGTTCTTGTTTATTGATTTTCAGGATTACAATAAAGTGGCAGGCAAACGGGCAACAAGCTGCGCCGCAACTTGTCGACACGTCTATTCGTCTAATAATATTCTTACCAATTGCATCATACACCACGTCATATTTATCTGGTAGATCTTCAAAATTCTCTTTCGTGTAGTCGATTGCTACATCGGCACCTAGACTCTTAAGCAACTCCAGTTTTCCAGTACTAGATGTGGCTGCTACTTTCGAAGCACCAAACACATGTTTTGCAAGCTGTATTAACAACTTATAGCTATGATTAGCAACCAACTTATGCATTCTGTTAATATAATATATACAGTCTTAACGAATTAAAATACCTGAATTACGAACGATCCAACTCCACCAGCACCATTCAACACAAGGATTGTTTTGCCTTCACTAAACTTAGCCCTTTCTAGACCTTCATAAGCGGTCTCAATTGCGAGAGGCAAAGCGGCAGCTTGTACAAAATCCAAATTCTTGGGCTTTAAGGCTAATAGTTTTTCTTCAACAGCTGTGTACTCAGCTAATGTTCCAAGTTGTTTGGACCATCAAGAGCCTTCTCATTTATATCTCCATATACTTCATCTCCTTCTTTAAGTGTTTTTACCTGACTTCCAACCTTCACAACGATGCCCGACACGTCGTATCCTGGAGTTATCTGTCACAATAAAAAAAAATTAAGAGAACTACAAATGAAACGTAATCAAATCATATCTTCTAATTATGTCAGAGAACTAGTCAACTAGAGATAATTACAACTGATTAGAAAGTTCACCTAATAAAAAAACAATTATTATAATTACAAAGGTTTCGTAATTAATTGGCCGGTATCTTCTAATTATTGTAGATGATATAGTATAACTAAGTTATTAATACTGATTATGTAATGCATAGATGCAGATTCTAAGTCAAATTCATTGTACTTTTGCAAATGCAATTTCGTTTCAAAATAAAATAATAAGAATTAGCAATTGGCAATTGAAAGAGTGGTTGGAAATGATAAAGACATCAATATTTAAATTGCCTATTTGACCATTTTAATTCTAAAATTTCCACACTAATGTCTATTTAATTATCAGCTAATGATTAGAAAGTGTGCGGTCGAAGAGATTAAGGATGACACTATAGAAAAAAGCTAGTAAAATGGACATAATTTTGGTATTTTTCTTCTCTTAAAAAGTTTGGATGTTAATAATTCAAACTAGTATCTAGTAGTCGATAATAATTTATACTCATAGTTTAACCAATGATAATTATAATTTTCACTTTTGTTGCCAAGAGCAATCCCGGTAACATAATCATCATAGACTATACACTTATTATTATTTGATTTATTCTTGATTTAACTTCTATGTCTCTCCATTTTTGTTAATATTTATTATTATGGAGAAAATCGAGTGAAAATCAAATACAAATACAAATATATGATGAAATTGTTCTAGTCAACAAAAGAGAAAGCTTGAACTATTATTGGTAAAATGTAAGTATGAATTATTATCGGGCTATAAGTCGTAGTTAGGACTATTAAAATCCAATATTTATTTTTCATACTATATTTACAAACAATCGTTACTATAAAGCTTACCGGCAAAGGCGAATCGATAGCTTTAAAGTATCCAAGCCTCCTTTTGAAATCAACCGGGTTAAGAGCAGCAGCAACAACCTTAACCAAGACTTGTTCATCATTAATATCCGGAACCGCAACATCGGTAGCCAACTTTAGTACATCACCACTACCATATTCATGATATTGCCATGCCTTCACCTTCAAAGATAAAATTCAGAATACTTTTCTAGAAAAAAAAAGTAGTGGATGTAATGGATTTTGCAAATTTATAATGTGACAAGCTACTTCACCCCTCATAAAATGAGTAAATTGAAAAGAGGTCCTTGTATATTAATTTGGGAAATGACATAGTTTACCTTTTTGGTTAGTTATAGAATCTCCTATATTTGTGAATTATTTGATTTAATTTTGCTAATTTGTGTATTGGTTGATAATAATCACATCTTTAAAAAACTTTGTCAACGGTCTAACTTTTCGACTATTTTTCTCTTAATTGACCTCCGTTAAAAAACACTTAACGTCTTTAAGTATCTTTTCGAATTTCAAACCGATGTTTTAGGGTTTTTGACCGGAAGAATGATACGAGACGACTGATGTAAAAATTATCTTGAAATTGTGATTCAAACAACGAAACAATGTTTAAATTCGGTTGTTTGAATTTTCAATTAACAAAAATCAAGCAATTTAAATCACCGTTTCGAATGGTGATTAAATAAAGAAACAATGTTCTAATTTAGGTGTTTGAATTTCCAATTAACAATAATCAAATCATTTGAATCACCATTTCAAGATAAGTTTTACATCAGTCGAATCGTATTTTTTTTTAAGATCAATAGCCCTAAAACATCGGTTTGAAGTTCGGAAAAACACTTAACGAACTTAACTGTTTTTTAACGGAGGTCCGTTGAGAGAAAAATAGCCGGAAAGTTTGATCGTTAGCAAGGATTTTTTTAAGATGCAATTATTATTGGCGAATACACAAATTGTGATATTATTTATTTCCTATTTGTCATTTAATTTTAATTATTTTAAAAGTTAATATGACTATATGAGTGATTAAAACAAGTAACACCTCAGGCTATGCGTAGTGGATGGGCTACAAATTGGGCCGTTTTGCGCCGTGTGGCGTCCAGTCAGCAAGGGATGAGAATTTGATTTTAGGGTGTAATGGTGTAGGGGCTACAATAGTAATATAATATATATATATATATATATATATATATATATATATATATCTTACACAACATATATATAATAATATATATATGCAAACAACACAGACATGAGGGCGAGAAGAACTCCCCGCCCCCGCCCCCGCCCCTTTTCGCCCATTTATCGCCTGGAGAGGCGGTGTTCGCGCCCCTTCTCGCCCTATTTCGCCCAAACTCGAGCCCCACTATACTCGACCTTATATGTTTTATCACTCTATTAGAATTTTATAGATCGAACAAAAAAGTAACAATAAACACACATGATGATTGATTGAAACTAAATCAACAATTGTGGGCTATGCCAATTGCCAAGCACAGGTGGTCCACTACAAAATTATTATCAAGTCTTTCTATATTACGTGTTATGGATGCAAGGGTGCCGTCACTTTTGTCCACATCATATTTTTTTATTTTAGAGGCCAAACCGCCAAACATGGTGTCAAATTTAATTATGCACCCCTAGCGGTTTAAATTTTTTATAGTTGGTTTTCTTAATATGGAATCAAAAGGGATTATACAAGAATACATATCTCCAAATATCTTTTCTTCCTATACAAATCCATCGATTAAATACTCAACTCACATTTCTATTAAAAAGAATATTAAAAAATGATTGTTTTCTTTTTGTTAAATCAATACCACCTATATAAGAGCTAAGCTAGTTAACCCTCCTTCGCATATGTGGTAGTGACCTGACGGCATATTTCGTTAACTAACCCCCTTCTATGATACTTAGATTCACGTTTATATAATAAAAACCATTATTACATCTTTATATTTATATAGTTTAATAAAATGAATGGAGTTGTGGGTTGTGAAGTTATAACTGCATATTTGCATATTGTTGGAATATCAAGGATTGAACACAAGAACAATTGAGAACTCAAGGAATTTTTGATTACTTTGAATTGATCGTACAATGAAACTGTTCACCCATTAACATATAAATAGTAAAAGGAAGCCATAAAAAGCTCAGCAACCTACTGACTACTTGGGTAGTGGGGACACCACTTAACACATTATTTCTTAACTACTATGATAGATAATAAAGGAAAACATGCAATCACGTGGGTGACGTGGACTTATTATAAACAGCTTCATGCACCTTGAGTTTAAACATGTGACAGTTGAGTCAAATTTCTTCATCCCCTCTTGCGTCAAGCTATCGCATTCCAAGAAGCCATCTGAAATAAACAAACGTTTCCATTGTCAGAGACTTGGTAAGTACGTCTGCAACTTGATCATGAGTTCCACAGAATTCCAAGGACACCACTTGCTCTTCTACCATTTCCTTAATGAAATGATACTTCAATTCAATATGCTTTGATCGGCTGTGATGAACATGATTTTTTGACAAACTGATAGCTGACTTGTTATCACAGTAGATGGTTCCTCAGACCCATATCTTCAAGAATACGACGCAACCAGATGGCTTGACATGTGGCACCTGCAGCAGTGATATACTCTGCTTCTGTGCTTGATAGAGCTACTGTGGGTTGTTTTTTTGAGCTCCAAGACACAACCCCACTTCCCACAGAGAATACATAAGCTGAAAGGCCTTCTCCACTGGTGTAATTGGCAAGTAAGGAGTTCATTATCACTCTCTGAGAGGCCTTCTCCACTGGTGTAATCCTGGAGCCAAAGTGGAGCTTTTATACTCCTCTTTGTATGAATGGTTTGAGTTAGTGAGAGATTGGAAGAGGGTGTTGCATGGATTTGTACGTGGGTAATATTTTGAGTGGGTATAGGTGAGTTAGGTGTAGAGTCTTGTCTAATAGTGGTTTGAGTGGGTATAGGTGAATTTGGTGTGGATTGGGATGATGGTACAAGGATACTGTTGGTGTTTGCATGAGAAGAGTTGTTTTCATTAGGACTAGGATTAGGTGTAGTCATTTCAATGGGAAATGGGTCAATGAATTGTTAAGTAGGGTCAGAGATAGTACTTGCCTTTTTTGTACTCCAATCCCATTTTGTTTCCTCCAAGACTTTCACATCTCTCTTCATACCAAACTTCTTTGTGGTTGGACAGTAGACCCGATAGATCCCATCAACATCATTTGAATACCCTATAAAAATAGATTTTTCTGATCTGCTGTCTAATTTTCTTCTCTATTGGGAAGGAACTGTACCAAAGACAATAGACCCAAAAATTTCATATGGTCAACAGAAGGTTTAATACCTGACCAAGCATGGAGAGGAGTTTGATTAACTAGAGCCTTGGTAGGGGACCTGTTCATCGTATAGACTGCAGTTGAGACTGCTTCAGCCCATAGATAATTTGGTAGCTCTTTTTCTCTAAGCATGCTCCTTGCAAGATTCATAATTGTCCGGTTTTTCCGTTCCACCACCCCGTTATGTTGAGGGGTGTATGGCACGGTAACTTCTCTTTTGATCCCAGCAAGTTCACAAAATTTATTAAATTCTTGTGAGCAAAATTCTCCGCCTTTGTCAGAACGAAGAACCTTGATGGTTTTGTTACATTCGTTTTCAATCATTGCCTTGAAAAGTTTAAATTTCTCAAAGGCCTCACTTTTCTTATTCAAGAAGTACACCCAACACATGCGTGTGAGGTCATCAACCAATAGGAGATAATACAAGTTGTTTCCCAAGCTAGGTGTTTGCATTGGTCCACACAAATCAGTGTGCACAAGTTCTAGTTTGGCCTTTGCACGCCATGAACTTGAGTTAAATGGTTTCCTAGCTTGCTTCCCAAGTAGACAAGCCTCACAATGTAGGCTAGACTTGATTTTGGGAAGACCCTTTACCATCTCTTTGTTATGTAACTGTTTCAAACTTTCAAAGTTTAAATGACCAAACCTGCGATGCCATGTTAGAGCTTCTACATCATGTGTTGGCTTGGTGCTTTCAATTGCAGTGAGCAGGTTCATAGCATTTACCACAAACATATTATTAGTAGCAACAGCAATCTCCATGACAGTACTCCCAGGAGCCTTATTCCTCACCGTGCACTTACCATCATCAAAGAAAAGCAAGTAACCTTTTCTCATAAGTTGCCCCACACTTAATAAGTTGTACTCCAACTTGGGTGCATAGTAGACATTTTCAAGTGTGTTGTACATATTATGGCCAACATGCATCTTGACGGTCCCCTTGCCTTCAACAGATAGCCTTTTTCGGTCACCGAGTTGCACACCGACCTTGAAACTTTCATCCAACATCATGAAGCTCGATCGTAACCCAGTCATGTGGTTTGAACATCCTGAATCAATGATCCATAGATGCGCCTTGTTGCTAGATTGCTCAGCTACCGTCATTAAGGCTAATTGATCATGTGGTTCTTCATGGAGAGTAAATAACAGGTGTGGTATTTCATCTTCTTGCACTTCAGGGTTTTCATCATTTTCGGCTAAGTTGACTTGCGGTTCTTCTACATTGTACCAGCAATCCTTTTTAAAGTGCCCATATTTCTTACACACATGACAGAGAGGTACTTTACTCCGGTCAAAAGTGCCACGACCCCTGCCAGTTCCTCGTCCACGTGGAGTTCCACGTCCCCGACCTCGACCACGAATGGCTTTGGCCTGATCATGGGCAACGTGGAGAGCCTTGTTGAATGATTTACATAGCTATGGCATCTCTTTTCTTAGTTTCTCTACGATCAGGAGTGGCATCAGTGATGGCCATGACACCAAGATAGACCACGTCCCATAATTCACGAGACTTGAGAATGGTCTTCATCCTGATGCTCCAATGTTCGTAGCCATCCCCTATAAACACAGGGATCGAAACAACAGACAGAGGGTTTGGGAGGGAACAGTTATCAGCCATGGTTTGGGACGAAAGGGTTTTTTTTTTTTGAATGGAAGTAACACGATTGATCGAGAGACGGTGCTGGCTCTGATACCAAAACTGTTGGAATATCAAGGATTGAACACAAGAACAATTGAGAACTCAAGGAATTTTGATTACTTTAAATTGATCGTACAATGAAACTGTTCACCCATTAATATATAAATAGTAAAAGGAAGCCATAAAAAGCTCAACAACCTACTGACTACTTGGGTAGTGGGGACACCACTTAACCCATTATTTCTTAACTACTATGATAGATAATAAAGGAAAACATGCAATCACGTTGGTGACGTGGACTTATTATAAACAGCTTCATGCACCTTGAGTTTAAACATGTGACAGTTGAGTCAAATTTCTTCACATATGACAATAAAATATATAGAAAAAGGTGTCTTTTTAGCAACTTTTTGCAATTTGAAGGACAATTGAATCTAAGATTGGTTGTTGCGTTGTTGGTTTTAACGAGTTCGAACGAACAAGAGCAAGATCACGGTGGTTGACTCACCACGGTCTATATTTTAATAAAATTACTTTACATAAAACAAGTTAAAAACAGAAGTTGAAAATAGACGATAGCTTCTTTTATTTATCGGGTTATTGAATAAAATCAAAGATGTATCATATGTATGTCAAAACTACGCATTTTATGAAGCAGTTCTAAATGTTAATTAAAAGTGTAAAAACAGAAAGAAAAAATATATATATGAGAGGGTTAAAGAGTATATTGAAAAATAGTTGATGAACTAGATTTGTCGTTAAGTCAAAGTTTCAAGAAATTGTGAAAATAGTGAAGTCCGTGGAGTATTGGACGTTGACTACCAAAAACATTTAAAAACAGAAAATGACAGAAAGTGGGTAAACATGAACGTACCCAAGTATTGGTATCATGTTCATCGTTGCATTGATGTGAACGGATACATCCATTCTATATTAAAATCATGTAAAACTCTAGAAGCCATCAGTCCGCATAAATACATATATAAGCATTTAATATAAATAAAATTAAGCTTGTAAGTAAAATAATAATAATAATAATAATAAAACTAATAAAAGTATTAATTTTCGATTGCTAGATTTGAAGGTTGAAGAAGTGAGGACTTAAAGCATATTTTTAACTTAAAGTGTATAACTTTCATGAATTTTATAACCTAATAACATAAACAAAAAAATGGTATTTAAAACCAAACAGTCGTTCACTTTCCCCAACCTGAACTCAAAGTCCATTGTCGCCTTCTGACTACCGCCCGTAAGGGGGTGTCTGGGATTGCTTATTTTCACCAACTTATAACTTATAAACTTTTTAAGAAGTAATAAAGTGTTTGGGATTGCTTATATTGTGAGATGAAAAGTTCTATAAGTTACACTTTGTATCTTATTAACTTAATGAAAAGTTATAAGGAAGTAAAATAAGAAATCTCAAACATCCCCCTAAAACATGTGGTGGTCACTTATCTATGTGGAAGAAAGAAAAATGAACAAAAGAGAGACAAATAAATCCTTTTTACAAAAGAGAGCGTGTAAACAGAGGATGTGATAATGAGAGATGAGAGAACCTATCGCTTGTGAAAAAGACATAAAGATGTTGGCCATCCTACTCCCTCACCCAATGGTCTATAGGTAACCAAATAGAAGAGACATTACACAGTTATTCATTTTATTCTCATGAGGTAATCAAATAAGATCATGTAATGGTAGTGAATAATTTCTTTTCTTGTTTATTCCATTACCTCATATCAAATAGACCCTAACAAAATAAGAAATAAACTCAAATAAGATCATGTAATGGTAGTGAATAATTTCTTTTTTTGTTTTTTTTTTGTCTCTTAAAAACAAAAATATATATATATATATTAGTTTCACTTCATTATAGTAAAAAAAAAAATTTACAACCATAACAATCCTGTTTAGTTTGATTTAGTCATTTGATTGTAAATTTGTAATCTAATTCGGTCTTTTGGGCCTTAGCAGGCTTAAAGAAAATACATAATTAGTCGATATTTATTTACTATGCCCGTTTTGTATTGCTTTTTTTTTCTTTTCAAGCCTCTAATGATCTTGGCACTTGTGCCCGTACAAATAACATATAAACTAAATTGTTAAGGATACCAAATTGACACATGTGACATTCAATAAACCATAATACGGAAAATAAAACATAATAACACCAAACCAAAAATAAAACCTATTTTTATGGAAGCTCCCATTAAAACATCCGCATTCTTCAAGAGTATCAAATACTGAAATACATGTATCAGTACTCGTAAGTATCGAATACCAAAATTCTAAAATTTTTATAAATACACGTACCAAATAAGCTAAATTTATATGAATATACGTATTCAGAAAAGATTATGTTTTTCTTCCTTTTATTTTACTAGGGGCATTTGTTTTTCAAAATGTTTTGTCATAAATCTGAAAATCAAAAGAAAAAGGAATCATATTAAATGCCTTTTAAAGCTCCAAAATGTACTCAAATCAGAATAAAAATAATTAAATTTCCCAAAACAATTTACTCTCTAAAGTCATTAAATACCATTTTATGAACATAGCCGCCTTCTCAACGGCACAAAAATATGACCGTTGGCCATCTATATTCATTCCATAACGTTCACAAAATTAATTTCATTTTTAAATTCACTGACCGTTATCATCATAAACCCTATATTCCACACAAACCCATTTCCTCAATTCACTCACCAATCAAAACCCTAATCTTTTCTTGACCCAATTCGCCAATTGAATCGAGGTGTATGATCAAAACCCTAGTTTTTTCTTGATTTTTTTCGCTGTTGAATTACTCGATATGGCGGCATTGGCACCCGGGATCTTGTTAAAGCTTCTGAATTGTATGAATTCAGGAGTGAAACCCACAAGTGAACACAGGAGTTCACTTTTACAAGTAACCGATATCGTCCCAGCTGAACTCGACGAAAAGGATCTCTGGCCGAAACACGGGTTTTACATCAAAGTATCCGACTCGTCTCACTCGATCTATGTCAGTTTACCTTTTGAACAAGATGATCTTGTTCTCAGCAACAAAATGCAGCTCGGTCAGTTTATATATGTCGATAATCTAGAACCCGGGTCACCCGTTCCCATAGCGAAAGGCGCAAAACCCCTCCCGGGCCGACACCCGTTTATTGGCACGCCCGAACCGTTAATGGGTTTGAGAGAAAAAGGGGAAAAGTGTGAAAAAAAGACGATTTTTAACTCGAATACGAAATGTTCGGCTCCGAGGAGGGGGTCTTGGGGAACCGGGCAAGACGGGGCGTGTGCGTCGCCGATGGTGTTGAAACCGTGTCCGTTGGATTTTGATCATTGTACGCCTGTGAAGTCGCGGTCGGTGATGAGGGGGGCGAATATTGGTATGTCGCCGATGGTGAGGAGTCGGGTGGGTGACAAGGATGGGGTTAGAGGGTCTGCGGGTGGAGCGTTGTTGTCGAAGATGATGGAGAGTCCTGTGACGAGAAAGAGCTGTGCGGTTAATGGGTCGGTGATGAAGTATTCGAGGAGTAAGAGTACGATTTGTGACCGGGATGCGAAGGTGTTAAGAAGTCCTTTAAATATAACTGTAGGTACATTGTTCTCTTTGATATTGTTGTTAATAAATAATAATGTTGAATTGACATAATCTATAAGCTGAAACTATGTGATATATTCCTGATTTAAGAACTTACAACTGTAGTTTACTAATGTAAATTAGGTGGTGCAAATGAACCAAACTGTTAGCGAGCTACTCGAGCTTGGATCGATAAAAAGCTCGAAACGAGCTCATTTAGGCTTATCGATCCTTAACGAGCATTATGCATTTTTAACTTTTATATCTTTTGGACTTCTATGCATGAATTTCACACTGCACAGCCGAGCTTGAGCCGGACTTTGGCTCGTTTAAGGTACTACACGAGCTTGAGCAAAGCTGAAACTCGTTTAACGTTTTTCTCAAAATATATAAAAAATGTATATAAATTAATTAATAAATAAGGAACTAGTAGAGGCCGGGCCCAAGCTTAAAAAAACAACTCACTAGCCGAGCTTGAGCTTTGGCTTGAGCCGGGCTTTGGCTTGTTTGACCGTTTACTAAATGAGCTTGAACGAGCTTAAGCTCGTTTAAGGTTTTTTTTTTCTAAAAATATATAGAACGTATATAAATTAATTAATAAGTAATGAATAATGAGTCAAGCCCGAGCCGAGCTTGAAAAAACAACTAGGCTCAAGCTCTGCTTGTTTCAAGCTACTTTTTTAAAGCTCAAGCTTGGCTCGCTTGTTTACACCATAGTGAATATGTTTATATAGTACTTACTACTACTTAGACGTGAAATTTCTGCAAATTATTTTAAGAGTGATAAAATTTAGTTGATCATGAATATATTGCAATTATGTTATTGCAGGAAAAGAAAAGCACAACACCGCCTCCAAATTTAAGGAACGCGCGAGTGTCGTCCTCTCCAACTGTTGGTTCGGAGACAAAGAGTTATTCAAATTCACAGATGGCTTCACAACAAGATTCTCCATATGGGGACAATGCCTCATCATTTAATTTACCAGGAAAACTTGGCCTTTTGGGAAAGGTATACCTTCAACAGCTCATCCATTCGGTTTTCGTGTTAATCAAATTTTATAGGTGTTAAATATGAGAAACTGTTAGAATTATGATATAAATAAAAATAAATAAATTTATATTAAGTTTTAAGTGATTTTTTTAACAATATCACTTCAGGAAGCCATCCAGCAACGCGAAACCGCTCAGAAAATCGCTCTTCAAGCACTTAGAGAGGCTTCTGCTACCGAAACTCTTGTCCGGTCTCTCAAGTATGAATAACTTTTTAGTTTTCTTATGTCAACGTTTTTTATTTTGTTAATAAGTCTAACATCAAATTTTAAACAGGAATCTATCCGGTTTGAGCAAATCAGCAAAACCCGAAAGTCCAACCGACTGTTTCGACCAGTTTCTTGACTTCCATAGTCAAATCACGCAAGCAGTCGCCGAAATGACATCCATTAAAGCCGCAACAGCTCAAACTCCTCCTGAAAACACGCAACATGATATCACGAACAACAACAACAATAATAATAATTTAGATTCAAACAATGCTTCCAAAAGACGAGCCGCTCTATACAAGTCAATCGCAGCGTTTCCCGAAAGAAACGATCAAAAGTCAACGAGTTTAATGAAGCAAATGAGACCACCAACGAATCAAAAGGCGAAAGCGTTTGACAATGATGAGAATAAGAATCCTTGTTGCAGTTTAAGTAATACGATAACATTGGGAATGCAGATAGAAACCGAAGCTGGGAATTGGTTTATGGAGTTTTTGGAGAAGGCATTGGAAAAGGGTATGAAGAAAACTATGGAAAAGGATAAAAAAGTTCCGCAGTCACTTATATTGAAGGTGATTAATTGGGTTGAAGTTGAACAATGTGATTCGAGTAAGAGACCGGTGCATCCGAAAGCAACGCAAATTGCTAGGAAATTGAGGATTAAAATGAAGAATCCTTGAGTGATGATTAATGTGTGAGATGATGATTCATGAGTGAAAAATTAAGTGTGTCAAATAATATTGTTTGAGTTTTTAGATATCTTGTAAGAGACCGGTGCATCAGAAAGCAACGCAAATTGCTAGGAAATTGAGGATTAAAATGAAGAATCCTTGAGTGATGATTAATGTGTGAGATGATGATTCATGAGTGAAAAATTAAGTGTGTCAAATAATATTGTTTGATCATGTTTTTAGATATCTTGTACTGCTGCTCTTGGTTTATATGAGTATATGACACATTCATTTCATAAATGGGATTTTTTTTGGGTGTCATGTTTGTGCATTCTTAGATTACCCGCCCGTAATGCATTGGGCACGTAGACAGCTCACCCTTTTACTATCACGCCGTGGTTTAACTAATATTAAATAATAAAAAAAAGAAAAAAAATAATTAAACTAGTGTGTGTTTGCATGTGATTGGTGGAGAGAAGTGGACTCCGCTGATGAAACTAACGCCCTTTGGTGATGGTGGTTTGGCGAATGCATGAGCGTTAAAAACGGCTGTGTGATAGCAAGAAGTCTTACAAAACAGTTCAAGAAGTGTGGACAAATTAGAACACAACTTAGAAGATTTATTCTCAAATTACATTTTGAACTTTTATTATTATTATTGGGTATAAAAACTTTTTTAGTTTATAAAAATGCGTTTGTAAAAAGAGGCTGAACTTGAACTTTAGAAAAAAGAGCTTGAAACGAGCCAAACTCGTAAGTCAAAAGGAGTTGAGCTCGGTTTACTAGGAGTGTAAGCGAACTAAGCTGCTCGCGAGTTACTTGAGATCGATTTGTGAAAAAGCTCGATTGAGTGTCTAAAGCCAAGCTCGAGCCTAAAAGTAAGTTCGTTTAATAAATGAGTCAGAACCCGAGCTTCACTTATCGAGCTCAAGCCAGCTCGTAAACCTATACAAGTACGTTATTTACATTTCTTTTATAATATATATATATACTAAGGTTAGAGCTAATGTAAAAAACATAGAATTAATTAATATATATAATGTTATAAAAATAACCAAATAATATATATTATGTCCATAATAGTATAATTAAAAAATATATCTAAAAATAATTATAAACATATAAAAAATCAATTAACAAATAAAAAACAAGCCGAGCCAAGCTGAGTTCAAGCTTGAAAAAAATACTCATGTGTGAAGCTCAAGCTTTAGAAATGAAGCTCAAAACAAACCGAACTTAATCTCTGTGTAATTAAATGAGCCAAACTCGAGCCTAGCCAAGCCCGCGCTCAGCTCGGCTCGTTTGCATCCTAGCGGTTTACACGTGATTAATAGATATTAAAAAATGAAAAAAACTATTAATCAAAAGGCGTGACTAGTGACTAGTGAGTGAAAACTGAAAAGTTATAGTCATTATCATTTGAGTAGTTGTTTCAGAACACAGTGATATTACTATTATTATTATTACACTGCTCCATAATAATACAGGGGATTTGGGAGATCCATTTAGAAATTAGTCATAATAACGCAACCATTCATTGGCTTAGGGTTTGTAAACAAACAAATACAATGTCTTCTTCTTCGAAAGGCCATTTTGTTGGTATTGCAGATGCCATGAACAATAATAGAATCAACCAAAGAGTTAACCTCATCGGTGTCGTCACTGAGATCGGTTTACCCAAACAGACCAGAGGCACCGGTAAGTAATTGAAGACAATAAGATTCAAGTCTAAACCTTTATTTATTGTATTGATTGATAAGTTGTTGTGATACTTGATTACAAATAACCCCTATATATAACCATACAATTACTTGTTAGACAAGAATAGGAGGAAAACTAACTCAATAACCCCCTAAGTTTGTAAGTACGACAACTACGTCCCCGCACTTACGCAAGATTACACTAACAATCACCCCTAATCTTGTGACACCGACGAAGCTTCGCATCTCGTTAAACTTCAACCGTGGCAACGCATTCGTAAGGATGTCTGCTCTTTGTAAATCTCCACTGACATGCTCCGCCTTGATTTGTTCTCTCTCGATGCACTCCCGAATGAAATGGTAACGTGTGTTGATGTGCTTGCTTCTCCCGTGAAAAACAGGATTCTTCATTAAGGAAATAGCCGATGAATTATCCACCTTCAACGTCACGATTTCTTCCTTTTCTCCGGTCATCTCTGACAACAAACCCCGAAGCCATAAGGCTTGACATGCAGCCGATATAGCTGCCATAAATTCAGCCTCACATGATGATAACGCCACCGTTCCTTGTTTCTGAGAAACCCATGATATCGGTGATGTACCATAGTAGAAAATCAAACCTGAGGTGCTCCGACCATCATCCATATCCACTGCATGACTACTATCACTATACCCGTGAAACATACTGTGTCCGCCTCTCGAGTAAGTAATACCAAAGTCTAGTGAACCTCTTAGATATCGGAGAATATATTTAACCGCTTGAGCATGAGCTTGAGTTGGTGATTGCATGAACCGACTTGCATAACCAACCGAGTAGCTCAAATCGGGTCTCGTGTGAGTTAAATACCGCAAGCTTCCGATTATCTTTCTATAACCCGTCGGATCTACCTTCGTATTGACATCTTCCTTTGACAATTTTAAGCCTGGTTCCATAGGAAATTGAGTCGAGTTGCACTTCCAAAGACTTGCTTCTTTTAGGATCTTCGTTGCATAACCACTTTGCTTTAACGTTATCCCACGATCGCTTTGCTTCACTTCGATCCCGAGATAGTAATGCAACAAGCCGAGGTCACTCATCTCGAACCTTGACTCCATTTGTCTTTTGAAATTTGCAATTTCTTTCACACTTGTACCCGTGACTATCAAATCATCAACGTAAACTCCAACGAGTAGTAGCCTTTGACCGGAACACCGTTTGTAAACCGATTGTTCTTGTTTACATCGAGTGAAACCGAGTCCGTTAACGACCCGTCTAGTTTAGTATTCCACGCCCTTGGAGATTGGCGTAGACCGTATAACGCTTTAGCCAACTTGTACACTTTTCTTTCTTCACCTTTCTTAATGAACCTATCCGGTTGAAATACGTGCACCCCTTCTTTCAAATCACCATGAAGAAACGCGGATTTTACATCCAAGTGATGAACTTCCCAACCTCGGTTTGCTGCTAACGCGAGTAAAAGTCGAACGGTTTCGATTCTCGCCACTGGTGCGAATACCTCTTCGAAATCGATCCCATATTTATGAACATACCCCTTAGCTACGAGTCGGGCCTTGTACTTGGTTATTTTCCCGGCTTCATCTCTTTTGATTTTATAGACCCACTTTAAACCTATCGGTTTTACTTTGGGTGGTGCTTCGACTAACCGTCATGTCTTATTTCTTTCAATCGACTCAATCTCCGCTTCCATTGCTTTTCTCCAATGTTTTTCATTATTCGCTTCTCGAAAATTTACCGGTTCATCATCGAATAATAATAGTAGATTTACCTCTTCGGTTGTCGGGTCTTGCTAGGCGCGTGTCGATATACCTTCAACCAGAAAGTCGCTAAATTTCTTTGGTAAAACCGTCTTTCGAGTAGTTCGACGCGGCTGAATAACTTGTAACGGTTCTTCGTTTAGGCTAGTGTTCGGCCTAGTCGGGCTTGCAGGTGAGCCGCCACCTTTTGAACTTGATGAATCATTTCCGTTTCTGATACGAACCAACTCACCGCTATCATGTCGGTCTACGGACCCGGTGTCAAATCCGGATGTCACCTGCTCCGATTCGGGTTCAATATCACACCTAACAATAAACTCGGTCCATTCAGGACCCTTTTCGCCCTCTTGTTTTTCAAGATCAACCCACGAGTGCCTTTTACACTCGTCAAACTTGGCATCCCGCGTAACGTGTACTCGCCTTTTGATCGAATCAAACATACGGTAGGCTTTTGTTCCAGGTTGAGTACCTAAGTGAATCATCACCATGCTTCGATCGTCCAATTTCTTTTGACCGGTACCAAGGACTTTTACATACCCCGTGCATCCGAACACTTTAACGTGTGAAAGGTTCGGTTTTCTTCCTTTAAAACGCTCGTACGGAGTCGAATCCCTTAAAGATTTTGCTGGTGACCGGTTTATTAAATAAACCGAGTGATGAACCGCTTCTCCCCATAGGTCTTGTGGTAGTGACATCGCCTTTAACAAACTTCGAGTCGTACCAAGTATGGTTCGGTTTCTTCTTTCAACCACTATGTTTTGATGTGGGGTGTACGGGGCCGTAAACTGATGTGCCACACCTATACTTGACAAGTAATCTTCCAACACATGGGATGTAAACTCACCCCCATTGTCGGTTCGTATGGATTTGAATTTCTTGCCCGGTTCGTTTTCCACATTTTTCACGAAATCTATGAGTAAGCCCGCAACTTGGTCTTTTGTCTTTATCGTGAAAACCCACATGTAGCGGGTGTAGTCGTCAACAACAAGCAAAAAGTATCGGTTGCCACCGTGTGTCTCGGGAGAAATCGCGCCACAAACATCGGCATAAACGAGCTCGAGCGGTACCTTTGCACGATAATTAGATTCATTCGGGATATCCAATCTTGTTTGTTTGCCTAGCATACATGCATCACAAATTTGCATCGGGTGTTCGATTCTTGGCACTCCATCCGCGAGTTTCGAGAGACCCCGAAGGGCATCGAAATTCAAATGCCCCAATCGAGCATGCCATATCCATGCAACATTATGCAAATTGACTTGTAAGCAGACCAGAGAAACAACCTTTAAATTAAATTTAAAAACCCGGTTAAAGGAACGAGGTACCTTGATTAGAAGTCTTCCATCTTGTTCGAATATCCATAAGATACCGTCTTGGATCCCGATCTTGCATCCTCCTTCGTCTAATTGCCCAAGACTTATAATATTATTTTTGAGAGATGGAATAAAGTAAACGTCACTCAATGCTCGTTGTTCTCCCCTTTGACCTTCAACTACTATCGTGCCCCGACCTTCGATTTCAACACACGAACCATCACCGAAACTTACTTTACCAGTCTTGCTACGATCGATGTTGGAAAACCATTCCGGATTTCCCGTCATACCGTTGCTCGCCCCGTTATCAAGAATCCATGTGTTTTTATCACATGGGGTTGAAGCGTATTGCTTCGGATCAACCCGGTCTTCTTTTAGAAAAACGACATCTTCCTTACTCCGAGCTACCGTCATCATGTTTAGAACCGGTCCGCCATCTTGAGCGAGGTTACTTTGATCGTCCGTCTCCTTGTTTCGGTTAGGACATGACGTGGCAAAGTGTCATAGTTCATCACACCGATAACATTTAATCTTTGACCGATCCTTCTTCACCCGGGATTCTTTCTTTTCCCGATCCACAACCTTACCCTTTTCCTTGTTCTTTTGACTTGATTCGGTTCCCATCTTGCCTTTCCCATGACGCCTTTCTTGATTGCTTTTAGCTTTCCATTCTTTATATGTATATAGGAGTTGTTCTTGCTTACCGGACATGGGTTTGTCTTCATCTCCAGATCGTTCCTCAAACGCTTTTAGGCGTCCAACTGCTTCATGGAACGTCATGGTCTTTATATCTGCAAACTGTTCAATAGTAGCAACAATCGCTATATACCTCTTTCTCGGAACGGACTTTAAAAGCTTTCTCACAAGGGTCTTTTCTTCAAACGGTTCTCCAAGATTGCTTGCTTTGGAAGCTATTTGGCTAATTTTGGTCGAGAAGTCATCAATCGTGTCAGTTTCTTTCATCTTGAGTACATCGAACTCATGTTGAAGAGACTCAATACGTGCTTCTCGAACCCTATCAACCCCAAAGAAACGAGTCTTTAGTGCATCCCAAATCTCTTTAGCGGTAGAAAGGTGAGCCACTTGCATCACCAAAGCTTCCGGCATGCCTTGATAAAGATACACAATCGCCAACCCATCTATCTTCGGGTCAACCACCGTTCCCGTTCTTGGTTCGATAGCCTCCAACAACCCTTGAACCTTGAAGATAGCCTTGATTTTTACCGTCCAAATCGTGTAATTGGTGGACATAAGAATCGGAAACTGAATCGAGAGGGAACTCGGTTCTTTGGGAAAACCGACTTGATTACTTGGCCCTACGACTTGATTATTTGGTTGATCACCCATCTTTTCTTGTTCGTTGGTACTTTAAACCAAACCTTGATTAACAGAACTAAAACTTGGCGGTGACTTAAAAAAAACCAAACAAAAGAAAATCTTGTTTGCTTTTCTATAAACTTTCGTGTCCACCCAAATAAGTCAAACCCTTCTGACTTTTGTGTGTTTTGTATTAAATCACAATCTCCAATTTAAAAGAATTTGTAAACTTGACTTTTGTTACCTTTTCTTTCCGCCGACCAACAACTCTTGTATTCCAAGGAATAAAGTAACAACTTCGAAACAATTTCAATAACCTGAGCGCGAATTCTGAGGTTGCCTCCAATTAACCACTTCTTGGTTCTTGAATCAACTTAACCCGCCATACAAACCTTCAATCAAGATTTGATTGACTATGTTAGGACTTATCTTGATTAGGAAACCCTTAGCGATGATGAAGATGATCGACTAAACTCAGACTCTTCTCTCCGGTTGCCGCTCTTGATCTTCGATCGATCTTAGAACCCGTCGCAGAGGTCTTGCAACCAGATGTGATTGCCTTCCTCGCCGGACTCACCTTCGATCGTAGATGCCTTGCGCCGCCGAAGCTTCTTGATCGATATTTAGGCTCTGATGCCAATTGAAGACAATAAGATTCAAGTCTAAACCTTTATTTATTGTATTGATTGATAAGTTGTTATGATACTTGATTACAAATAACCCCTATTTATAACCATACAATTACTTGTTAGACAAGAATAGGAGGAAAACTAACTCAATAACCCCTAGGTTTGTAAGTACGACAACTAGGTCCCCGCACTTACGCAAGATTACACTAACAGTAATAAGTAAACGAATCCAACGTTTGGTGAACTGTTCGTCTGGAAGTTCGTTTATGTTAGTTAATGTTTTTTGGTTTTTACTTAAAAAGGTTTTTGTATTTTTCTTATTGGATATTAACTATCAAACAAAAATATATGTGAGTATATTTTTAAGGTAAATTAACATATGAATATGAATGTTGAAAAATGATAACACAAACTTGGTAGCCGGACCGGACAATTGACACTAACTGTTCGCCAAATTCATATTAAAAAAATAATACAAATTCACTCGATTTTTAAAAAAATAGTTTTTTTAAAAAAAAACACCTTTCAATGTTAATTGTTGGGTTAAAAGTAATTTTGAAAAAAATGGACCACAAATATCAAAAGTTTATGGAACATAAAACCGGATTGCTGAAAAAAACGGTATTTTAGAAAAAACCGGGCTTAAAATACCGGTTTGGTGTGCGAAATTCGGTCTAACCAGTTCAACCGGCCTGTTTGAACCGGTTTTTGAACACTGAAGCAAATATAAAAACATATGTATGAGTATTGTGTGATTAATTTATATGTAAATTAACTTATGTATATGAATATATATGTTAAATAAACACCAACACAAACTTGGTAAATTTGGTAGCCGGATCGAACTGAACCGTTGACATTAACTGATCTCGGTTAGCTAAATCAAATAAAACATTGTTTATGTTGAGTTGTGTTCATGAGCCGTTCACAAAAAGCTCATTTTGTTAACGAACAAACACGAATAATTTCGGTAATTTAGGTGTTTGTGAACCGTTCTGAACACCGCCTTGTTCGGTTTGGTTCGTTTACTGCCCTACATGTGTTAATTCTTGATTGTCATTATAATTTTATCGTTTTTCGTTGTAAATTTGTAATTGCTTTGTTATTGTGTAGATTGTTTCTGCACATTAAGGATCGTGGATGAAACAAGCCCGACAACCGGAATCTCAATCAACTTTTTTTATGAAACTTTTGAAAAGCTACCGCAAATTGCGTCAGCCGGTGATATCATTCAGATATTCGGTGCTGCGGTACTGCTTTATGATTATATAATGCAATGCTGGTTGTATTGAGCTGCTAAGTATGTAGCTAACTGGTTCATTTTATTGGCAGATCAGAAGCTATGTGTTAGGGGTCGATGCCGGGACTAATGCTGTTGTTGACAAAAAGTATTCAGCTTTTGGATTATATGAAGGAAAAGATGGTTCTAATTTGGTACCTTATCAAGTTTCGTCTAAGTTTCGTGTTAAAAAGCAAGACGATATCTTTATAGAGGGCTTGAGAAAGTGGGCTGTTAGTCGCCCACCCGACCCAGATATTGCTGGTAAGCGTTATAAACAAAAATAAATAAATAAATTAATTAATTAATTAATACAACCGAAGTTTAATAATGTAAACAAGCTGAGCTGAGCCCGAGCTTGACTAGGCTTGAGCTCGGATTTTTTTGACCTAAGAGAGGTCGAGCTCGACTCGTTTATTATTTATCATTTAATTTATATACGTTTTTATTTATTTTTATATATTTTGAGAAAAACCTTAAACAAGCCAAAGCTCAGCTCGAGCTCAGTTGTGTAGTGTAAATTAATACATACAAGTCCAAAAGGTCAAACTTAAAAATAGTCAAGGCTCGATAACTAAACGAGCTTTATTCGAGGCTCAAGTTTGAAAAAGCTCAGCTTGTTTCTAGTAGCGGCGAGCAGCTCGGCTCGTTTGCACCCCTTAGGTTAGTAAACCTTGTGGCTTGTGTCATTCATTATTTCTTACGAATATATATGCAATTCACAGCGTCAGGTGATTGCTTTTTGCTGAAAGACATTGACGAAGAACGGATCATGGAAGGACAGACACTCAACTTGATTTGTAAGGTAACTCAAGAGACGAAATACTCTCTTCAGTGCTATGAATTGTGTGTGTTCTTTAATAATATGGTAGGTTAGAGTAAGTTAAGGTTATATGAAAGGATTATCTATTATTTCTTATGTTTGTCGTTCTAAAGATTGTTTCTTGAAGTCATTTAATTTCGTTACATGATTTGCAGGTTCTTCATGTATGTGAAGTCAAACAAGGTGAGTGGATGCTTTTCGTATGGGACGGAACTGATGCTATGCCTTTGAGTATTAATACAAAGTGAGTGTCGGTTCATCTTTCATGGTCAAACACGCATGCTGACTTGTACATAAATAGTGATGTTCAGGTCCAAGAATAAATTTTTTTCTTGTATATAGGATTGAAGACGAGTATGAAAACTCTATACCGCTTCTGTTAGAACCGTCTCCTTTATCAAGAGATGTTTTGTGTAAATTCTCAACTGTTGGAAACGTTCTACGGATGATATCTAACCGCCATCAGAAGCTTAGACTTCAGTCACTAAAGGCGGTAGTTGATAAATGGGTTCAGTTTAAGAATATTAGTTTCGAAGTCCAGGGTGGTCTTTGGTATGGAATTCTGTTGCCAACATCGAAGTTCAGTTACTTGTCCAATGAAGATGACCTTGTATTGCAGCGCCTAAGGTTCAGCTAACATACATATGTCCAGCCTCTTGTAAATCATTTTGACTGAAAAATAGTAAAATAAATTCATGTATGTTATTGTTATCGTGTGATTTAGGACATATGAAGAACGTGCGAGAGGGAATTCGAAGCGAATGCCATTGTCATGCATCCCTTCGCCTTCTGACATAATATGTTCAACTCTAAATCCTAAACATAAACCTTATTTGTTCTATACTGATAATAATAATAATACACTGTTTTATGTTTATTATATATGCAGATACTGACCATAACGATGCGCCTCTTGTTACTCTGATGGATGTCCTGTGCCATCCCGAGGTATTGGTATAACCATAACAAATTTTGGAAACTCTGAGCCTTTTTTTTGAATAGTGGAATAAATGAAAATATTAAACACGTGTGTGTGTGTGTGAAAATTACAGGTAATTGGTAAATTCAAGTGTGTGGTTCTGGTAGTGGCAACAATGCCAGGTCATCCAAGCGAGTTTCGTGCTTCATGTGGCACATACAGGCTTAGGCTTACTCTTGAAGATCCTACTGCCAGAATTCATGCATATTTATATGCAGAAGATGGGGTATGTTTATTTACAACACAAGTTTAATTTTTTTGTCATTGTATTGCAAAATGCAGTGTGTGATATATAATTTTAATATTAGGTGAAGTTTTTTGGAGGCGATCCATCGATTGATGCGTTGATAAAAATGCATAAGGCGTTGCTTGGGATTGAAGAAACCAATAGTGAAAAACCAAGAAATCCACCGTGGGTAGAGTTGTGCTTAAATTCTTACAACATTGACGAGAAAGACGTTTGGGCTAGTAGAAGATACCGAATCTTTGATACCACATTCATGGTGACTGTGACGGTGTAAGTTGTTGTCGTTGTATCTTAACTAGTATGCATATTGATATCCAAAGTCTCATGGATTTGTATTAGTGTTTGTTTTGGTATTATGTCTTCTGTAATGTGATACTGTGCCTTTTAATCTAATTAGTATGTGCATAATGATGTCAGAATCTCATGTATTTGTATCTGTTCATAGTTTATAGCATATAATATTATGTATGTACCAAAAGATGCATCATTTATTCACATGAACTGAAAAATTACTTCACACATTTAACTGTTAAGAATGTCTACAGTTAACCAAATACACAGTTTACAACAATAATCAAATGACCCAAAACCAACTAACAACCGAACCAATCGCCAACCCAACAACCAAGAACAGCACAAGCACGATCCCAGCCAACTCCGAGTGCTGAAGTGGAACGGTTTTAGGAGCCACCATCATCAAACAGCTAGTCAAGTAGCCGTTCGTGAGTCCCAAAAGACAAGTCACAATGGTAACCGGGATCTCGGTTCTTAGAAACACAGGACCATGTAAACAAGCCAAGTAAACCGGGAAAAACAGAAGTCGTGCAAACGATGCACCGATAGCCACCTTAGAATTCTCAATAACATAAACGGAGGTCAAACTTTTTCCAACTAAGTCAAACACGTTGTAACTTGCAATAAGGATGATCGGATACCAGTCTTGAAGAATTTGAGAATGCATGTCTTCTGTAATATAACCAGGGAAAATGGCTAACGTGACGACGTATATCATAACAGTACCAAGACCGTACCATTTAACTGTCCCGACAACGTCCCATAACGTAGATTTCCCTAGAGCATCATAAAGAACACCTTTTTCTTCTTTTTCATTGTTCACAGCTTCGATTTTTAAATCATTGTAATGTTTGATAACCGGGAGTCTGTGAGCTATATTATGTAACACGATGCATATGATCATCACAACTATGCTGACAATGAAGTAAAGATTAGCGCTTTTTCTTAGCCCAATTTCGTCTTGTGAGTATACTGCTTTGGTAAAGATTCTTAGAAGTGATATCAAGACTCCTGTAATTAACCAGAAACCGGTCAACGATCTAAACACAATTTATGGGGAATTTAATTTCTAGAATTTAAAGCTCGTTTAGTTATCAAGCCCAAGCTCAAGCCTTGTATGGGAAGCTCGTTTAGGCTTGTCGAATCTTTTACCTCTTTTGGACTTTTATGTATAATGTATTAATTTAACACTGCATAGTCAAGCTCGAGCCTAACTTTAAGGTTTTCACAAAATATATAAAAATAACTAAATAATATGTAAACTAATTAATGAATTATAAACAAGCCAAGCCCAAGCTTGAAAAAACAGCTCAGGAGCCGAACACGAGCTTTAGAGCAAAGCTCAAGCTCTCGTAAGTCAAAACACGAGCCGGCCTTTGGCTCGTTTAAGGCACTGAACGCGCTCTAGCCTCGCTTAAGGTTTTTTCTCAAAATATATAAGATTATTAAAAATGCATATAAATTAATTCATAAATAATAAACGAGCAAAACCCAAGCTTGAAAAAAACAACTCATGAACCAAGCCCGAGCTTCAGAATAAGATCTTAAAACGAGCCGAACTAAGCTAGAGCTCTCGTAAGTCAACTCGGGTTCTGCTTGTCTCGTTTACACCAAACTAATATAACTCGCCATTCGGTGATCAAATTGTATGTATAATCCCCGGTTCAATTAGATCAACCAAAATCCCGAATTACCCAAAGTATATAAAAATAATTAAAAAAAATGTATATAAATTAATTAATAAATAATAAAAAAAGATGAGCAGAGCCCGAGCTTCAAAAAAACAAATCACGGGCCAAGCTTGATCTTTAAAATAAGTGCTTGAAATGAGCCGACCTAAGCTCGAGCTCCCCTAACTCCGTAAGTCAACCGACCGATCTCAGGTTCCGCTCGGCTCGTTTACACCCCTAACTAAACCCAAATATAATTCGCCATTTGGTGATCAAATTGTATGTAATATACATTATCCCCAATTCAATTATAGATCAAAGCAACCAAAACCTCCAATTACCCAATACTAAAAATCATAAATTTAAACTCTTGATGAGATCAAATTACCCGAAGCCGCAGTACCGGCAACAACCGCCTGCATATACCTCTCGGGCATTTCACCGGCAGCCCCAATAACCCCACCTTGAACCAACGCATCCGCCACACCGGACAAACCCACGGCAGCCACCGTCACATAAAACCCACCGTACAGTCCAACTTCACCTTTGATGTAAGCAACATCCATTACAGGCACCACAAGCAATGAAACGACAAAGAGACACAGACCCACGTTGATTCTGACAAAGGCGTTGGATTTGTGAGAGTAGAAGACGATGAAGAGGAGTGAGACGAGGCCGATGAGCATGTAGACGACGGCGAAGAGGCGGTCGACGGAGGCGGAGGGGTAGAGGTAGGAGAAGTAGTCGACGGCGGTGATGAAGGCGTTCCAGGGGATTAAGTAGCCGGCGCCGAGGATGAAGTAGGTTATGTAGGCTAAGTGGTAGGAGTCTTGTGAGGTTTTGGAGGTGGGTTTTGGGAGGAGGATGACGGTCTCGTCGGAGGAAGTGGTGGTGGTCATGATCGCCGGAGATTGGTGGGTTGAGTAAGCAGATGGGTGTTGGTTATTATTATTATTACTTTTTTTATTGTTAATGATAAATGCACGTTTGCCAACCGGGATCACGTTTTTCATATCTCATTGGATATTATTATTAACGAGTTGATCTGGATTCGAGTTTGGCTTGTTTTGACTTACGTTCGAGTTTGGCTTGTTTTGACTTATGGTTACGAGAATTTAATTTTAAGTTTGGCTTATTTCAAGCTTTTCTTTTTCCGTCAGGAGAGAGATTCTCATTTTGACTCGTGATTTTGCTTAATTCCAAGTTAGTTAGTCCCAATTTAATTGTGGTGACGAGAGTTATGTGTCGGGCGAGGAGATTCATCTACCGATGACAGGATGACATGTGATGTACAAACTTAATGTGGAAAATGAGTTTAAGGGCAAAACTCATTGTGAAGATGAGTTTGGATGTTTACGTGTTATTTTTTTATTGGTTTTTGAAACTAATCGTTGACTCTTGAATTTAAACGTGACGATGAAGTTGGGATGTGCCATTTTGGAAGTTACATGTTTAGACTCTCACTCCTAAAATGGGTCGTTTTAAGAACTTCTTTTTTTTTCCTTTAAACTTTTTATTCAATTTACTAATTTTTTATAGTTCTCATTTGTTTTCATTAAACTTAACTTGTATGCTATTTATATTCTAACTTTAATTCCTAATAATACTAAACACACAATTAATATAGATATAGCTCTAACTCTAGCAATTATCTTCTATATAAATGAACTATTTAAATTCAACCACTAATCTTTATCTTTTCTTTTTCTTTGTATATTTTTATTCAACTTATTTCTTGTACTTTTTGATTATGTTATTTATGGACGTGTAAATATTATCGCAATCCCTCCTTTTGTATCAACAATGATCTTACAATTATACATGATCTTCAATATATTCTAACAGACATGTATATAATTTTTATTTCTTTGTTCCTTTTTCGTTAATGTTAATCATGGATCAAACCTACAAAAAATCAAAATATAAAGCAATTAATCATCTTGCTCAACATTTTTCGTACGCAAAACACTAAAATTTGTGGCATATTATTATTACACGTTACAAACTCATCCACTTGTTAACATTATTGCCAATTTACATTGACTTTTCGACATACTTATATGGATATTCTTGTTTCATTTATTTAATTTAACCTTTACCATGAAACACGTGTATTTAAATATGGTTTTACAAATTTGTGAAACAATAAAAGATTTCATAATTAAAAATATTATTGAAATTTTCAATAAACATGAGCATATGCACAAAACATCATCCTTTCATGTTTCATGTGTCGTCATCAATGATTCAATGTCATTTAACATGTTGAAGATTAGTGTTGTATAAATCAATACTTTTAGATTATTTGCCATTTTACAATCGACTGATCTGTTAGTATCTAACGATTTCTACAACCATGTTAGAAGACAGGTTAGAAATCAAGCATAAGTGGAGGGATCTTTCTTTTAGCGTACTCGTAAATGGTTAGCATTCCAAGACAAGAAACCATTAAGTATACCGGAAGAAAAGGAGGTCACAAAGTATATAATACTTGATCTTATTAAAATATTATTTAGTAAATTGTAATATATTATGCTCTAATCGGCACATCTAAATTGTTAATACTTTTTTTATTTGTAGATTAATGGTTAGCTTTTAGTATTATAAAAATGATTGTGATCTTCTAGTTGGTCCATATCCATCGTATAAATGATAATATACTCTTAATAACATTAAAATAATATATTCAGAAAATAATGACATATATATATATATAATATATTTTTTATTTCCAGTTTTTTACCATGTTATCTATTTAAATTTTCATGACTCTTAAATCATTTCTTTTTTACAAGCTAATATATGCTCATGTTATACTTCAGCCTAACCCGCAAACTCAACCCGTTTATATTATTGAAAACACATTTACACGTAAATTTTTGAATTTGCTACTTTTTAAGATCTACATATAAGGAATGATATTTTGGTAATTTAAAGATGTAAAATTGTTACACATCTATGTTTCTTGTTTCTTTAGTTATTTTAAAAGTTCAATTATAGATAACAGAACCTCTTAAACACATAAGATACACTAGATGAAATAAAACCGGGATGATAAATCATATTTGAATTTAATCTTAATACAAAATAATAAATAGACTTCAAATGGGCTGCCCATAAATTAAGTAAAGACTTCTTATGGTTAGCCCATTCAAAAGGGCTGCCCAATTCCAACTTAAACCGGTTCTGACTTTTGTTAAACCAAAACATAGCCGATTCCAAACCGAACCAGTTTGGGGAAAAACCGAAATTTGTACACCTATAGCTTGATGCTTAAATCCATGAAGCACTTAACCAAAGATTGCATGGAAGTATACCATAACTATACTAATATATATGGGTAGACAAGTGTGTTGTCGCTGAACTGAAATTGTTTTATACTGTTGTTATCTTTATCCCAACATTCCTCACGTAAATTTCTGGATCTGTCACTCAATATCAAATGCAAGCAAATCTTGTTGGTAAACTTATGGTTCTACTAAAGGTTGCTACATATAGGTTGTAATTAGTTTGCTTACAAATTAAATGTCCTAGTACAAGTGTACAACAATCCAAACAATTTCTGGCTAGCCTAAATTTAGCATAAGTTAAGTTGAAATATGCTTCAATCAATCAATCAATCAAGCGCTGTATATTCCACCGCATAGCATGTTATCGGTAGGGTCAGGGGAGGGTAGGATGTAGGCAAGTCTTTCCTCTATCCGTGAGAATAGAGATGCTGCTTCCAGAGGGACCCTCGGCTCATAAAGCTACATACAGGTAAACAGAGTAAACATACATCCTACAAGCAAAGACACTTAGCAATACATAGAGTAGCACCCTACCAAAATACCAAGGAATCTGTAAATAAGATTTTGGCATAAGAATCACAAGACAACATCAAACAAAATATATACATAAACAACAAGGAGTCAAGCTAGTCAAAGTAGACCTTAAATACAAAGCTAAGCTAAATTGAAATATGCTTGAGGAGAAAAAAACAATATCATTGTATCCCTTTAATTTGTTCTCATATAATTTGTCCCACACACAGGTTCATCTTAATATATTTTGATTTAAAAATTAAAAAAATCTTTTTTTTTTGTTTTATAAAAATACCGTCATTTTCATGTATGTAAAGTATGATAAATAATTGACTTGTTTTATTGTGACTACCAACTATTCAACTTAGCTGAAATTCCTTTTTAGCATTCTCTAAAACAAACACAAGGACGCAGGTTTTCTGACGCCTGTAAACAAACCGAGCGAATATGAACAAGTGCATGTTTATGTTTGTTCATTTAATTTTAAACGGACGTGGACATGAACACTTAATCGGATAAATATTTGAGTTCATGTTCGTTCTTTTAAAAAATGAGCATGTTTGTGTTCATGTTTGTTTGTTCATTTAAAATCTTAAACGAACAGTTCCAAACATAAACGAACGTATATAAATATAATTATACAAACACAAATGAACATATTTGACATGTAAATGAACATAAACGAGCATAACGAACTTCTCGCTAAATACACATTGTTTCAACTATTATATCAAACACGCTCTTTAAAGAAGTAAGACGCACATTCTGTTTTAAGAAACATAAACATGTATCAAACACGAATCATCACTTTTACTTTATATCGATTCTAACTTCACTGTAGTTTTATTTTCTTCATATTTAGTTCATATTAAACTGTCACTGTTAGTGTTCCTACATAAACAAATTCAATTTTTTACCAACTTGTATCTTAACAAAGGATATTGAGACCTTTTCATACTGAAATGGCCGGCAATTGTCTTTAAAGTTTTGACACATCAACTCTACATTAAATATTACATACTTTGATAATAAAATATAAATCCAACCAAATATAATCAAACAGTCTGTACATTTGTGTAGTTTCTTATGTATATATACCTTCTAACCTCATCGAATATTACAAAAATATTACCATAAAAATCAAATTTTCATAAATATATATCCTGTCCAAAATATAAAATTTGCAGTTCATCAAACATTTCTTCATATTCATACTCAAATGTTTCGTATAATATTCGTGTTCATGTTCATGTTCATGTTCGTGTCAAGTGTTTTGGCTGCAAATTCAACGAATGAATGTGTTCTCGATATACAATCATCTTCAAGTTGCGAAAGCGGGAATTGGGATGGATTTCTTGGCTATGGATGTTGTGAATCAGTCTTTGAAGAATATCTATTGGCATTAGCAAAACATTCGAACCAAACCAGACCGATTTTCTTGAATTCAAGTCAACAAAAGAGTTGTCGGTCATCGTTAGAAGGTAGCAACGGAAGAAATCTTTTGAGCTGCGGTGTTGAAAAGCTAGCAGCCGGTTCTGGCAGCTGCTTGGACTTTTCATTGACCGATGTTGATAATAAGCTAGAAAGCTCGTTAACCGGTCTTGAACAAGATTGTGAGCTTGTGGAGTCAAGAAATGGTTGTGGTTCTTGTTACCAAAGGTGGTTAAAGATTGGTGGTTTGAGTAAGAATAGTAGTGTGGAAGAAATTGAAATTTGTAGATTTGCGGTTCTTGTTTCGTTGGTGAATAGAAAGATTTCACATGTGAAATGGGCTCGAGCGGTTTATCAGTGTCTTGGTCGGAATCAAAGTGTTCAATCCCAGACTGCTGAAGATGGTCATCATGAACGCAAGAAAAAAATGTGCATAGGTGAGTTAACTTGATTACATATGTTATATGTAAGTGTTGATGTGTTATAACTTATAGGATTTTGGATTTTAATAATCTCAACTTTGACTTACTGGTCAGGATTAATATTATTTAAGAAATGTTTTAGAAAGTCCCAACTTTCAACGTATTTTTCATGTCATCAAAAAGCTAACAACGGGTTACTTTCAGGAATATGGATTCTGATCGGAGGTCTAGTAGGAATAACGATCATAATCATCACAACGTTGTGGATTTTCTTTCGAAAATCGGTCAAAGGAAAGTCAAAGGGCTGCAAAGACGGTATATGTGCGTTGGATTCACCGTTCCCGAAAGAATTAACTACTAAGCTAATGGTTAAGGACATTTACGCGGCTACTAATGATCTCAAAGTATCAAACTTTATCGGTGAAGGAAACGCGGGTAAGAATATAATAATATTAGAGAATATATTATTATAGTTTTATTATTATAGTGTTACCATAATTAGGAGACTGTACTTATCTTATTGTACTCCTATATCAATTAATCAATTGATATAGGAGTACAATAAGATAAGTACAGTCTCCTAATTATGGGGTTTTCATTATTGTACTCCTATATCAATCAATCAATTGATATAAGAGTACAGTAAGATAAATACAGTCTTTTATAGGAGTACAGTAAGATAAATACTGTACTCCTATATATAGTTGATTAATAATACATTACACTTTACAGGGTTTTCATTATTCTATAGATAAGTGTTTTCCTAACATTATAGAATACAATGGTTTTGATGTGTTTAGGGAAAGTGTATAAAGGCGTACTATCGAACGGGCAGAATGTTGCGATCAAGCACATTGTGAATGATGGTGAAAAGGAAACATTTGTTAGGGAGATCACAAGTTTGTCTCACGTAAAACATCCGAATCTTGTTAGATTGTTGGATCATTGTGAAGGTGAAGGCGAATGTTTTCTTGTTTACGAGCTTTGTCATTGGGGAAACCTTTCGGAATGGTTGTTTAGTAAAGATAAAGTTATAACATGGATACAACGTCTTCAAATCGCCATAGATTGTGCTCGGGGACTATGGTTTCTTCATACATACCCTGGAGGATGCATAGTTCATCGCGATATAAAGGTAGTTTATAAGTTTAACCCGTTTTAGTGTTGGTTTTTGAACATCTATCGTGTTTTTGACGCTTATAATATTGGCAGCCGACGAATATTCTTCTAAATATGAACTTTCAAGCAAAGCTAGCTGACTTTGGACTATCAAAGATTATCGACACGGGTCTATCTCATGTTAGCTCGGAAGTGAGAGGAACGTTCGGGTATGTTGACCCTGAGTATCAAAAGAACAGTCGGGTCAACCCGTCTGGTGACGTTTATAGCTTTGGAATCGTGCTTTTACAGCTTCTTTCGGGTCAACGAGTGATAAATATAGACTTACAAAGACCAATGCCTATTGGAAAAATGGTATAAGTTTTACCTCATTCAAGTTTATAAGTATTATTGTTAACTAACCCCCCCCCCCTAATAATGATTAGGCGAGGACATTAACGAAGGGTGGGAGTATGACAGAGTTTGCGGATCCAAAACTTAAAGGGGATTACCCGTTGAAGGCGTTTGAGTTTGTGATCAATCTAGCTATTGCGTGTATCGGGACTAAGCAACAAAGGCCGTTGATGGAACAAGTGGTTGCAGGACTCGAAAAGGCTCTCGACATGTCTATACGAGACGGATCTCTAACACCAAAGGCTTCATTAAACATGGTCTAGTCTCTATATTAAGAAAAAGATTGTATACTAATACTGTAACAAAATACTTATGCTATGTTGCTATCCACATCTATCATAAATACAGTAGTGGATTGTTTTCTAAAGCTTATGTTGTTAATATATGCACACGGATAATTGAATATAAATGTTTTTTTTCTATGATCAACGTATGTACACGAATACAAATGAACATAAATTACCAAACATAACCAAGTATATGTACATACACACATATAATTTAAAGAGCCCCTTTTATGTTTTTATTTATATACATATAACTACTCATGCATTTATTAAAACAAAAGGCGAACGTAAATAAACAAACAAACATAAATGGATTTTTATGAACATAAATGAACAAACAAAGCGTATGTTCATGTTCGTTAGTTAAATTTAGGCACCAAGAAATCATCTTTGGTTCCTGAACTTTAGATCACCACCAACCGCCTCTTGAGATCTTTCATAGCACTCTTATACTTTTCATATTAACCGGTCTAGTTCTTTAAGTTGGAATTGCACCAAGTTTTACAAGGAGTTCCGGTATCAAGCACGTCGAGAGTTTCTTTTCGAAAATATAACGACGAAAACTGCAAATTTTATACGATTCTAACAAAGTAAAAAATGACTGTTCATCTCGTTCATATAACTTTATCTAAACAAATTAAAACATATTATATTAAATGATCTGGTTATCTCAGTCATGTTCATTCGTTATGTTTGTTCGTTTATATATTCTAAACGAATGTAAATAAACATGGGTGATGAGTCGTGTGATAGACATTGCTAATAAGTAATGAATAATTTTAAAAAGTCATGTAAACAACACAAAATGAATGATAGACAACATAAACAAACATAAACAAGCACGTGTTATTTATGTATAACACATTTTTATACAAGACACATAAAATGTTGTTTTAGGTACAAACAATAGAGTTTAAAACATATCTTTTATATTTAAAAACCAAACCATAACAACATTTTAAAATATATAGCAAATCAGTAATGATTACTAGAAACAAAAAATATGTTAAGTATTTAAAAAAAGGTAGAAAAAGAAGAGTTAAAGATGATTATATGATTTTGACACACGCTTATTCATAATTATTAGATTATTAAAGAAAAAAAGTAACTTTAAATAAATGATGACTACTTTAATTGGCGTGAGAATATGAAACCTTTACAAGTCTTCAATTAGGAGAAAATTATAATGTGATTATGGCTTTAGTTTATTACGCCCCCCTAAACTACACCCTAATTCTAATTGCAACCCAACAAGTGTTGATTCTTAACTTACACACATACATAATATTACTACTTGTTACACACATGCATATTTATTATATTTATTTAACCACTAAAGAGAAAATACTATTTAATTCGGGTTTCTTGGTTTAACCCGAACTGAATTCAGTAAACCCAAAATCGAATATACAATTCAAATTTAAATGATTATGATTTAATTTGTTATAAACCGTTTATTAACATATTTCCAAAAACATATAGTCATGATATCATTTCAATTTTATACATTTGTGATCAAACATGATATTAGGTGTGCAAACGCGCCAAGCCGCTCATGAACTTGAGAGCCCGGTTTGAAAAAAGCTTGAAACGGCAAATCTTGAGCTACATATAAAGCTTTTATGGGCAGCTCGTATATGATCAAGGAGTCTTAACCAGCCTTGTGTATTTTAAGCTCAGATTAATAAAAAGCTCGAAACGAGGAGTTAGATCATCAAATTAAGCTCGTTTAGTTATCAAGCTCGAGCCTTGTATGAGAGGCTCGTCAAGCCTTAACAAGCGTTGTATATTTTTAAGTTTTTACCTCTGTTATGTTTTTATGTATTAAATTTATATTGCACAACCAAGCTTATGCTCATTTACGATATTGCAAGAGCTCGACATGAGCTTATGCTCATTTAACGTTTATATTGGAGCAACTATAATGGGGCAGAAAGCCCAATATATGAATCCATGTTGAAGAGACATACATTTTGGTCACAAATCTCCTTGTTGTGGATGTGGAGTTTGTTTACAAAGTCTGCATAAGAGCAACCACAACATGCACCACTCCCTGAGGTCCGGGTGAGGTGGCCCTACAGCAGACAACAACATAACAAACTCCACCATTGCGAAGCCAAGTCCGCCATGGAATGTCTGTTGCTGCAAACTTGCAGCAGACTGCTGATGTAGCAACCCCCTCTCTCATACTCACACACACACACACACATAAACACATTTAATATATTTTAATGAGGTTTGTTGTTGTGGAATAAAATAAGATTTTTTAGAAAAATTTGGAATTGATATGACGGTTTGCTTGAGTTTTGTTGTTGTAGATGCTATAAGCAAACTAGAAACAAACTGATGATGTGGTCGTTTCTCTCACATAAACAAACACACATAATATATACACAACTTTAATATTTTTTTAATGAGGTTTGTGTAGGTTTTTAAGAAAACTTTGGAATCTGCCGTGGAATGACAAGACGGTTTTTTTAGGTTTGTTGTTGTGGATGCTCTCGTAAGGCAAGTTTGAGGCTAGTGGAATATAAAGGAGCATATTGTAGTAAGAAGATAATAGTGGTAATGAAGTGTAAATTAATAATTGAAAAAAAAATCGTGTATATATCGATATGCTTGTTTTTGTTGTTCACACACTTTCAATTTTGAGGTGTTGGTCCCCAGGATTTAACAAACACAGAGACAGACGTAAAATGGCTGAACAAACCACCGGCGCCGCCGTGAAGAGGCCGAGAGAAGAGGACGACAACGGTGGTGATATGCCGTCAATTATTTCTGGATGGTTTTCAGAAATTAGCCCAATGTGGCCTGGTAACACTATTCTTCTTAATTCATTATCATTTTATATTAATTTGATCTTCAATTGGGATTTAAAGGTGGTTAATTTAGCTCATGGGTTGATTCTTTATAGGGGTTTATTTGGTTATTTGAAAAAAAAAATCATTCTTTTAATGAGGGTTTGTTGATTCTTGGTTTTTTGGTTAAGCTACACAATGTAATTTTATTATTTTTATTCATTTGATGTTGAATTGGGAGTTAATAGTGACTACCCTTTTCATTGTTAGATCATTTGAGGATGTAAAGGTGGTTAATTTACTTCATGGGTTGATTCTTTATAGGGGTTTATTTGGTTAATTTGAAAAAAAAAATCATTTTTTAATGAGGGTTTGTTGATTCTTGGTTTTTGGGTTAAGGTATTTTTTGAAAGGGATGTTATATTCGGACACCTGCCCCATTTCCTAGACACTAGCTTGTCAAGGCATATATGACTCGTATAGGTATAGAGGTGTCATACCTACTATGTTAGTTACGCCTATACAAGGATACAAGGTGCATAGGCCTATGAGTTGTATGGACGCCAGTTATTGTATAAAAATAAAAAAAATAAGGTTATGTTTTTTTTAGACTTTTGTTTTGAAATCCTATTAAAAAGTTATAATTTTTAATTATAAAACTTAAAAATAAGTGTTATACGATTCATATAGGGCTAAATGGCTCGTGTAGGTGCCTATATGACCTGTATCCGACTCTTATAGATTAGACGCGGTGTCTGGTTTGTATAGTGCATAACCATTACATATCTCCCCAAAATTTAAGTTCAAAAGCATTCTCATTTGATACTCATAAGTCAAAAGGTGGACAATAATAATGAAATATGGGATTGTACCTTTTCCTTTATGGCTGTTTGACTTTTTTCTTTTTAGATTTTAATATTATGGTATGAATCCAGTAGTTATAATGTACAAACTAATGATATTGCAGGAGAAGCACACTCTTTGAAGGTGGAAAAAGTGTTGTTTGAAGGCAAGTCTGATTACCAGAAAGTTATGGTATTTCAGGTATTTAATTTATCATTCTTTTTTTCGCTCTTTTTTTTTCATTCGTCATTTTAGTATAAATGATGTGGATTTTTGTTTCAGTCTGCAACGTATGGGAAAGTTCTTGTTTTGGATGGCGTAATTCAACTTACCGAGAGAGATGAATGCGCGTATCAAGAAATGATTACTCATCTTCCTCTTTGTTCAATCCCAAACCCTAAAAAGGTTCGGTTTTTTTGTTTACAACTATTTACTTGAATCTTTAATGGATAATAACGTCACGTTAATCATGCGTGTTTGTTTGTAACCGTCAACGAATTCAAAAGTTTCAAACTTGACTGTCTTTATGATAATTGTAGGTCTTGGTTGTTGGAGGAGGAGACGGTGGTGTATTGCGTGAAGTAGCTCGTCATTCTTCTGTTGAACACATAGATATTTGTGAGATCGATAAGATGGTCGTTGATGTGAGTAATCATGATTTAAAAAAAAAAAATTAATTTCATTATGTTCAAAATTTTTGATAACTTAATATGGACACACCGTTCAAAATAGACGACTAATGTAAAATACTTCTTCCCAATTTTCAGGTGTCTAAAGAGTTTTTTCCTGGTGTAGCTGTCGGTTTTGAAGATCCGCGCGTCAAACTTCACATAGGCGATGGTTTATACAATACTTAACCTTTTGTTATTATTCTCATATTTAATACCTTTTCTAAAAGTTTTGTGTTTATTATTATTATTATTATTAATTATTGTAGGAATTATTATTATTATTATTTAATAATAATATTATTATTATTATCATTATTATTATGTAATATTATTAATTCTTGTAGGAATTGTTATTATTATTATTATTATTATTATTATTATTATTAATTCTTTTAGGAGTTGCATTCTTGAAGGCTGCTCCTGAAGGAAGCTACGATGCGGTTATAGTTGATTCTTCTGACCCCGTTGGTATGCACACTCGGGCCCACCTGCTCTATGTAACTAATTCAATACGCTGACATGACAACTATCTTCAGGTCCCGCACAAGAACTTTTTGAGAAGCCGTTTTTTGAGTCGGTTGCTAAAGCGCTTCGACCCGGTGGTGTTATGTGCACGCAGGCCGAGAGCATATGGCTTCATATGCACATAATTGAAGATATTGTTGCAAAATTGTCACCAGGTGTTTAAAGGGTCTGTTAATTACGCGTGGACAACCGTTCCTACATATCCTAGGTAATCTTGTGCTACATACGTTTTTGAAACGAAGTCATATTTTAATTAAAAATTTGTGTGTCATAATACGAATGCAGTGGTGTTATTGGGTTCATGTTGTGTTCGACTGAGGGACCCGAGGTTGATTTCAAGAACCCGATCAACCCAATAGACGAAAATGGCAACAGAGGCAAATCTATAGGGCCATTGAAGTTCTACAACAAAGAGGTAATAATCTTAATAAAGTTTCGTTTTTTGGATGTTTTATTGATTATTTTTGCATTTTATAGATCCACACGGCTGCTTTCAGTCTGCCTTCTTTCGCAAAGAAGTTGATCGAAGCAAAAAGCGCAAAGTGACGGCGAAGAGACCTAGAATGAATAGGTGTTGTTGGATTTCCAAATAATAAATTAAGGGTTTTGTTTTTGTATGAAGTTTATTATATTTGGTAGTAGTATTTAATGGACTTTTGGGTTCATGAGTAGTATAACTTTGCTTTGGTTCATCTTTTGAAGATTTGATTGAGTTATATTGGGCCGGAATCGGTACTTGGGCTACCGGCCTGCACTTCACAGCCCAAAAGTTAACCTGAACGTAGTGATTACATCGAAACAATAAAACCAAATGGAACCAATTTCAAATCAATTTAAATCCAAACACGTTTTATCCTTCATGGAGTTGTTTCTAATGCGAGCTAGTTTTCGTCGGTTTGGTGTGTACTATATTAACTCAATATAGAACGATTTCAAAATCGATCCGGTTTGACCGAAAATCCGGTTTTATGCACCTATATATATGAACATTAAATGGTATATTACAATTTGTTACTATTTAATGGATCAAACTATCAAAGTACCATTTATAAATTATAAGAGGATGTGTGGGGGCCGTTTGATGACATCTTCGGTCCATGTTAGTTATTGGGCTGGCTCATTTTATTCTGTTGTATTTTATTACTTTGTTTTTGATTGACCACTTAACCTTGCATATTTGCATTTGTAATGGTTTAAAACTTTGAATCCACACCTTATAAAAGTGGTAAAAACCAGTGGCGGATCCAGGAATTTTTTTAGGTGGTTCCCTCTTAATTTATAAGGTGGTTCCTACGCGTCTTCTATATATCCGTACACTATTATTTCGAAACTCGGGTGGTTCCGGGGAACCACCCGTTTGTATGCTGGATCCGCCCCTGGTAAAAACCATACTATAATAGATTACAGGTTATGTTTTTATAACTTGTTTTTTAATTCATAGGTTTATTAGAGCATTTACAACAACTCCTCCTCCGTAAATATATAACTTTGAGTGCATTTTCTATAAGTTATGGAGTAGTTGTGAATGGAGCATAGTAAATCTATAAACTTATAATAATTTTTAAAAGTGGTTGTAACTGAAAGAGAAAAAATGTAACGATAAAGATATAAAAAAATATTATTTAATTAAAAATAAAAGAAAAATAGTGATTTTTAGTATAATTATAGAGATGAAGTTAGAGGATCTATTGAGAATGCTGTTTTATAGACTACTGTAGATTCTAGAGCAATCATAAATAGTTATTTTTTGTTTTAATAAATGGCAATATTATAAGAGAATAACGGGGTGGATTGAAAGTCACAAAAACCCCGAACATACAAGAAACATAAAGATCTACCAAACAAATTAACAATAAATTGTTAATGATCTTTATTTGAACACAATAATTTTGTTTTCCCGTACGAAGAGTGTGAGGTCACTAGGGACGTGACACGTATTTTGGGCGAGGGTATACATGTGTGTATAATTACGTACCATCATATGTGTAAGTTACACTCGGTTGCATATAATAACTACACACTCTTATTAATAGCAATATAAATGAATAAATGATTACCCGAAATAGATGTATAATTATAAAACATGATATTAACGTTTATTTAAACTGGTTATTACTATAAAAACACTATATAAATGATAAAATTATTAATTTATAGTATAATTTCTTTTTAATAAAATTACATTTATAAGTTATTTGATTTTGAAAAGCTTGGTATAACTAGACACAACAAAAAAACGAGAGGAAAAAAAAACGAAGGTATCCATTTTTTTTCTTTTCAACCGTTTTAATCTATCATTATCTATGATTTTGCCCGTGTCTATATATAATTTTAACTATCCATTTGATCCATGCCTATGTATATATACTAAGGTACACATTATTGTTAAGAAGGTATATATGTATATAATTTTACAAGGACAATGATTTGTATGTACCAAAACAAGGAACCCTTGAACAAAATAAAATGTTTATAAGCATTTTTAAAAAACACAAATTCTGTGGCAGTGTTTGTTGAAGTTTATATAGTTAGATTGAAGACAATTAGCATCTTGGGATGAGGATGACCATACCACCATGTGCCATCCTTACTGTAAAGAGATGATTACAACAACTAAATGTAAAAAAAGTTAGGGCTTTGAAATGACACGTTTGTTGGTGACATTATAATTCAATTACTAAATTATTATTATTTTTATTATTTTCTTTTCACAAATCATGGTTGGTTGTTAGGGAGAATGTTCCTTCAACATAACCCCATTCATGTTTGTTTGGGATAATTTTTAAATAACTAAAAGGAATGTTGTGAGAATCATTTCCTTAAATTATTGTAAGTTTCACTTACTATAAACGTGTTCATATAACAATTTTCTTAAACCCTTTTATGAAATATAAATGATACACCTTACATGCACATTATAAAACTTTAGCGATGGCCTTAATTTATAGGAATCAAGGACGTTCACTATTGGTTGACATAAAATTTGTTTCTAAACCTTAACGTTTCAAAATATATTAACAAATCAAAACAGTTAAGCTGGTTAGATCGGTCATGCCACTTAAATGATTCGATTTGATCATGTTTAATTTTAATTTCAAAATCGTTAATTTTTATTAGTTTTTTTTAAATTATAGCGGAGCTTTATGATATAGGCATAACTGCGCATTAAATAATTTCAAAAATAAAAATAAAGGTAAACACTTTTCGGTTCCAAT